>NC_081186.1:51305925-51566199 GCF_029867415.1 Vicia villosa
TTTTGGAATATTCTTTTTGATGTTATGACAAAAAGGGGGAGAAGATAAATGATAAATGATTTGATTAATCTATCAGTTGCTGGGTAAAGCTCCCACACATTTACTAACAAGAACTGCAAGTTCTATTTGGTTTAAGTATTTTGCAGGTATAAAGCAGTGAAGAGAATCTTCAAAGCAAAACCATAAGAAGCGTTATTCTGTAAAAAGAATAAGCTTATGGAAACTGAAGCAAGCTGAGTGCTGTCAAGCTTCAGAATCAGAAGCACTGATAATAGAATTTGATCCAAAATTTGTCTATTTGCTTTGACAAAATTCTATTTGCTCTGATACATTATTTTAGCCTATATGGCTCTGATACATATCATGTGTTCTAATATACATTTTATGTTCTGACTCGTTCATGCTGACTTTTGTCGTTTAGTTTTTGTTCTGTAACATTTCAGGATGTAGAGATGCTCTGATGATGCTCTGGTACATTCAACAATGTTCTGATACAAATCTAGCATGAAGTGATGTTGGTAGAAATTCAAAGCTCTGAAGCTATCCGAGGGAAGCAGAAATCAGAAGCTGTGAATGTTCTAAAGATCCAGAAAACTCAAGTTCTGAAGCTGTCCTAAATGGAAGCAGAAATCAGAAGCTGTGAATGTTCTGAAGATCAAAGAAATTCAAGTTCTGAAGCTGTCCTAGATCGAAGCAGGAATCAGAAGTTGTGAATGTTCTAAAGATCAAAGAAATTCAAGTTCTGAAGCTGTCCTAGATGGAAGCAGGAATCAGAAGCTATGAGTGTTCTAGGGATCTAAAGAAATTCAAGTTCTGAAGCTGTCCAATGGAAGCAGAAGTCAGAAGCTATGAATTCTCTGAAGACAGAAGCTTATGTGATCGTCTCTACTGAAATAATCAGGGAAGTCTTTTATTAAAGTTCTTCGAGTATTTATTTCAGGGGGAGATTATTTATCTCAGGGGGAGATTGTTAATCTCAGGGGGAGACATATTCACATGCTTATGCTATAGCTGTGTAATTTGTCTTTTGCCGTCTGCTCTTTCTGATCGCAAATTCATATCATTTATATATGTTTTTGTCATCATCAAAAAGGGGGAGATTGTTAGAACAAGATTTGTTCTGATCAATTATCTTAGTTTTGATGATAACAATAATATGAATTTTGCTTAAGATAATATGGTACTCTAATCAAATGCAATTTCCTTTTCAGGAAATATATATAGAGTATGCATAATTCAGCGCTCAGAAGCTTTGTCTCAGAAGGTTCAGCATGCAACATCAGAACATGGTCTGGCAAGACATCAGAAGATGGTCGAAGCAGAATCAGAACATGGGTCTATGGAAGCATCAGAAGAACATGAGATCAGAAGCACTGAAGTTCTGATGGTATCACGCTCAGAAGCACTTCAAGGTCAGAAGATCAGAAGATGCTTTGCACCAAGCTGTTTGACTCTGATGATATTCAAACGTTGTATTCACAAACATCAGATCAGAAGAAAGTACAAGTGGCAGGCTACGCTGACTGACAAAAGGAACGTTAGAAGCTATTAAAGGCAACGTCAGTAGACACAGCGTGAACAAGGCTCGAGGTAGTTGACAAAAGCGTATAACATTAAATGTGATGCTGTACGGAACACGCAAAGCATTAAATGCACTCAACGGTCATCTTCTCCAACGCCTATATATATGAAGTTCTGATGAGAAGCAAGGTTAACGACTCTGAACCAAATTCTGTGAATATTAACTTGCTGAAACGCTGTTCAAACTCAAAGCTCAGAATCTTCATCTTCATCAAAGCTCACTACATTGCTGTTGTAATATATTAGTGAGATTAAGCTTAAACGTTAAGAGAAATATCACTGTTGTGATTATAGCTTTTAAGAAGCATTGTAAAACTCTTAGAATTGATTACATTAATTTGTAAGTAACTAGAGTGATCAAGTGTTGATCAGAATACTCTAGGAAGTCTTAGCTTGTGTCTAAGCAATTGTAATTAGAGTGATCACGTGGTGGTCAGGATACTCTAAGAAAGTCTTAGCTTGTGTCTAAGCATTTGTTCCTGGAGTGATCAGGTTGTGATCAGGATACTCTAGAAGACTTAGTTGCGGACTAAGTGGAAAACCATTGTAATCCGTGCGATTAGTGGATTAAATCCTCGGTTGAGGTAAATCATCTCTGCGGGGGTGGACTGGAGTAGTTTAGTTAACAACGAACCAGGATAAAAATAACTGTGCAATTTATTTTTATCAGTCAAGTTTTAAAGCTACACTTATTCAAACCCCCCCTTTCTAAGTGTTTTTCTATCCTTCATGTCATTTCTCCAATTTGTTTTTAAACATATAAATTGTTATTGACCGGCCTCGTAGTAGGGTGACTTCTATATAAGTTACTTGGCAATTGCTTAACATAATGCTAAATTTGTCCCGTATCGGAAAATGATCATTCATGACCTAAACTTATGTTTACAAGCCCAAGGATGGTTGATTATTTGAAAATTGGTTCAGGACCCTTGAAAACTCGTTACTAGGAGGCTTTGGTCTTACGAACCCTTCAATGAGTTTTCATAAACTTTGACCTAAGTTCATTAATTAACCATTATTGATCATTCATGATTGGCTACTAACTTCTAACCATTAGCATCTAACTTTGTTTTATGCTTCCTATTATTTTGCTTTCTTTTATTTTTCCTTTATGTCTTATATTACCATTCATCATCCATATATCATTGTTTATGCTTATGTACTTTTGCCTTTGTCAATTTGGACTTTTATTTTGTTCTTAAGACATTAACAATTAACTTGAAAAATTTAATGTGGGCTTGGACTCTAGTTACCTTACCCTAAGCTTGGAGGATGGACTATTGGACTGAGACCTTGATACCTTTGTCATTTTCTGTTGATATTCTAGAAGTCCTTGGATTTTACTCCAAGGCATTGGTTGTTTCTCTTTGTGTGCAGGTTATTCTATAAAATTCATTGAGCTTTAATTCCAAAACATTGTGATTGGGAATTCATCTGTACACAGTTGTTACTCTACCCAATTTTTGGTCTCAAGTTATTATAATGCATTTCCAAGGCTTTGTGCAAGTTATACAAATGGAGATGTTATGTTCATTTGTAGTTTATTTCATTTGGTACCTGGTATTGTGCTCGTTTGGTTATGGTTTAAATCCAAGGGATGGGAATTCTATATTGACTTAATGTCAAATGTTAGCTTCTTATTTGGTTAGATTGTTCTCATCCTTAGCTTTTATTTTATGCTTTAGGATAATCCCTACACATACTCAAATCTTCTTTGATTTTCAATGCTTCTCCCTCTATTTCAAAATCTTCTTAAGTTTGCAAGTTCTTTTAAAAAGCGTTATTTAAAGATCTTTTTGAAGGATAGAAAAACACTTAGAAAGGGGGGGTTTGAATAAGTGTAGTCTAAAAACTTGAACGATAAAAACAATTTGCACAGTTATTTTTATCCTGGTTCGTTGTTAACTAAACTACTCCAGTCCACCCCCACAGAGTGATTTACCTCACCTGAGGATTTAATCCACTAATCGCAACAGATTACAATGGTTTTCCACTTAGCCCACGACTAAGTCTTCTAGAGTATCCTGATCACAACCTGATCACTCTAGGAACAAATGCTTAGACACAAGCTAAGACTTTCTTAGAGTATCCTGACCACCACGTGATCACTCTAATTACAACCGCTTAGACACAAGCTAAGACTTCCTAGAGTATCCTGATCAACACTTGATCACTCTAGTTACTTACAAATTAATGTAATCAAATCTAAGAGTATTACAAATGCTTCTGAAAAGCTAGAATCACAACAGTGATATTTCTCTTAACGTTTAAGCTTAATCTCACTAATATATTACAACAGCAATGTAGTGAGCTTTGATGAAGATGAAGTTTCTGAGCTTTGATTTTAGCAGCGTTTCAGCAAGATTTTCAGAGTAATTTCATTCAGGATCGTTAACCTTGCTTCTCATCAGAACTTCATATTTATAGGCACTTGAGAAGATGACCGTTGGGAGCATTTAATGCTTTGCGTGTTTCGTACAGCATTGCATTTAATCTTTCACGCTTTTGTCAACTACCTCGAGCCTTGTTCACGCTGTGTCTACTGACGTTGCCTTTAATAGCTTCCAACGTTCCTTTTGTCAGTCAGCGTAGCCTGCCACCTGTACTTTCTTCTGATCTGATGTTTGTGAATACAACGTTTGAATATCATCAGAGTCAAACAGCTTGGTGCATAGCATCTTCTTGTCTTCTGACCTTGAAGTGCTTCTGAGCGTGATACCATGAGAACTTCAGTGCTTCTGCTTCTGATCTCAAGTTCTTCTGATGCTTCCATAGACCCATGTTCTGATTCTGCCTTGACCATCTTCTGATGTCTTTCCAGACCATGTTAAGCTTCTGAGCGCTGATTTGTGCATACTCTTTATATATTTCCTGAAAGGGAAATTGCATAGGATTAGAGTACCACATTAACTAAGTAGACGTGAGGAGAGATAATAATGACAAAAGAAGTGATTAGCACAGTTACCTAAGTAGACGTCCCCTCAACTGCACGCACGCTTGTCCAGAGATAGTGAACACGTGTTTACCATCTGGATAGCCAGTTACAGCTGTTTTACTTTTAAAGAGATTCTGAGTCAACTTAGACAATGAAACGTTAGTAATAACAGAATCACTACTTCTAATTGATCACAATCAGAACTTCTTATAAAAGACTAATCCAATCTCATCTCAGAAGATACTCATACATAAGATCTTCTCATCTTCTCATTCTGGGCATAAATCCATACTGATATTCTTCAGAATGAACTTAAACCTATCTTCAGCAAGGGGTTTTGGAAAGATATCAGCCCATTGATGGTCTGTACCCACAAAGTTTAAAGATATAACACCCTTCTGAACATAGTCCCTTATGAAATGATGTTTAATCTCAATATGTTTAGATTTTGAATGTAAGATAGGGTTCTTAGATAAACATATAGCAGAAGTATTATCACAGAAAATAGGAATGTTACTCTCATATATCTGATAATCTTCTAGCTGACTTCTCATCCAGAGCATTTGTGTGTTACATCCAGCAGCAGCAACATATTCTGCTTCTGTTGTTGAGAGGGCAATTGTAGCTTGCTTCTTGCTGTACCATGAGATTAGATGACTTCCAAGAAATTGACAACTTCCAGAAGTACTCTTCCTTTCAATTCTATCTCCAGCATAGTCAGCATCACAGAATCCTACTAAGTTGTAATCTTTGGATCTTCTGTAAACTAAACCAACATTAGTAGTACCTTTCAGATACCTCAGAATTCTCTTAACCGCAGTTAAATGAGATTCTCTTGGATCTGATTGGAATCTAGCACACAAACAAACACTGAAGAGAATGTCAGGTCTAGAAGCAGTTAGGTATAGAAGAGATCCAATCATACCTCTGTACAACTTCTGATCTACCTTCTTACTTACCTCATCCTTACCTAGGACACATGTTGGATGCATAGGAGTTTTGGCTTCTTTACTTTCAGAAAGATTAAACTTCTTCAGAAGTTCTTTCACATACTTGGTTTGATGAACATACGTTCCTTCTGATGTTTGATTGATTTGAATCCCAAGGAAATACTTGAGTTCTCCCATCATGCTCATCTCAAACTCAGCCTGCATAGACTCAGCAAACTCCTTTCCAAGTGTAGCATTAGAAGTTCTAAAGATAATATCATCAACATATATTTGACAAATTAAAATATCCTTTTTAAATGTTTTACAGAAGAGATTAGTGTCCACTTTGCCTCTAGTGAAACCATTTTCCAGAAGGAAAGAACTCAAACGTTCATACCAAGCTCTAGGAGCTTGTTTCAATCCGTATAATGATTTCTTTAATTTAAAAACATGATTTGGAGACTTGAAGTCTTCAAAACCAGGAGGTTGATGAACATAAACTTCTTCATCTATATAACCATTTAAGAAGGCACTCTTGACATCCATCTGATAAAGAGTGATGTTATGTTGAGTGGCAAAAGAAATTAATAGACGAATAGATTCTAACCTGGCCACTGGTGCAAAGGTTTCTATGTAGTCAATCTTTTCTTGCTGACTATAACCTTGACCAACCAGTCTGGCTTTGTTTCTTTCCACTTCTCCCTTCTCGCTTAGCTTGTTTCTGAATACCCACTTAGTGCCGATGATGTTAAATCCTTTTGGTCTAGAAACCAAGTCCCATACATCATTCCTTGTAAACTGATTGAGTTCTTCTTGCATGGCAATTATACAGTCTGGATCTTCTAGAGCTTGATCAACAGAAGTTGGCTCGATCAAAGAAACAAGACCTAATTGACATTCTGCATTGTTCTTAAGGAATGCCCTTGTTCTGATGAGATCATCTTTCTTTCCAAGGATCACATCTTCTGAATGAGCTGAAGCAAGTCTAGGTGATCTTCTGACTGTTGGTTCTTCAGAAATCCTGAGATTCTCTAAAGATGCAGCAACTTGATCTTCTGATCCATTGCTTCTGAGACTGCCAGCTTCTGCAGCTTTGCTTCTTGGTTCTACAGCTTCTGATATATCAATATCTATATCTGCAAAATTCTCAAGCTGCTTTGGTTTTTCAAGACCAAGCTTATCATCAAACCTGATATTGATTGATTCTTCTACAATCAATGTTTCAGTATTGTATACTCTGTAGCCTTTATAGCGTTCAGAATATCCAAGAAGGAAACACTTTTGTGCTTTAGAATCAAACTTACCAAGATAATCTTTAGCATTCAGAATAAAACATACACATCCAAAAGGATGGAAATATGAAATGTTGGGCTTTCTATTCTTCCACAATTCATAAGGAGTTTTATTTAGAATAGGTCTGATAGAGATTCTATTCTGAATATAACACGCAGTGTTTATTGCTTCTGCCCAGAAATGCTTAGCCATATTGGTTTCATTGATCATGGTTCTGGCCATTTCTTGTAGAGTCCTATTCTTTCGCTCTACAACTCCATTTTGCTGTGGAGTTCTAGGACAAGAGAAATCATGGGCAATACCATTTTCTTTGAAGAACTCCTCAAAGAATCTGTTCTCAAATTCGCCACCATGATCACTTCTGACCTTTATGATCTTGCATTCCTTCTCAGATTGGATCTGAGTGCAGAATTCAAGGAACACTGAATGAGACTCATCCTTGTGTTTTAAGAACTTTACCCATGTCCAGCGGCTATAATCATCTACGATGACTAATCCATATTTCTTCCCTCTGAAAGATGCTGTTTTGATTGGGCCAAACAGATCAATGTGCAAGAGTTCTAACGGCCTTGAGGAAGAAACAGCATTCTTAGACTTGAATGCAGGTCTGGAGAACTTGCCCTTCTGACATGCTTCACAAAGAGCATCTGATTTGTATTTCAGATTTGGGAGTCCTCTGACCAGATTTAGTTTGTTAATCTGAGAAATCTTTCTCAAACTAGCATGCCCTAATCTTCTGTGCCAGACCCATTGCTCTTCAGAAACAGACATAAGGCAGGTCACCTTCTGCTTCTCAAGATCAGAAAGATCAATCTTATAAATGTTGTTCTTTCTCTTGCCTGTAAATAGGATTGAGCCATCCATCTGACTTACAGCCTTGCAAGACTTTTGATTGAAGATTATATCATAACCATTGTCACTTAATTGACTTATGGACAATAAGTTATGCGTTAATCCTTCTACAAGAAGTACATTAGTTATGGAAGGAGAGTTACCAAGACTTATGGTTCCAGAGCCAATGATTTTGCCCTTCTGATCTCCTCCAAACTTGACTTCTCCACCTGGTTTAAGCACCAGGTCTTGGAATGTAGACCTTCTTCCCGTCATGTGTCGCGAGCACCCAGAGTCCAGGTACCATGACATTTTTCTTTTTGTCCTCTTTTCCGCCAAGGATATCTGCAACAGAAATTATCTTCTCCTTAGGTACCCACAATTTCTTGGGTCCTTTCTTGTTAGTTCTCCTCAAGTTATGATTGAACTTGGGTTTAGCATTATATGAAATAGGAGGAACAGCATGATAATTCTTATTTTGAGTTTCATGATATTTCTTAGGTTGTGTCACATGCTTCTTGGTGTGTGTTATGTGAAAGCTTTGTGCATGTGATGTGTGTCTAATATCATGTGAGTGGCCATACTTGAACTGATCATACAATGGCTTGTATGTGATTTTCATATCATCCACAGGTTCAAGTTTGTATGGGGTTTCACCATCAAAACCAATGCCAACTCTTTTGTTTCCAGACACAGCATATATCATAGAAGCTAGCTGACTTCTGCCAATACTTCTAGATAAGAACTTCCTGAAACTTAAATCATATTCTTTCAGAATATGGTTCAGACTGGGAGTGGATTTTTCTGAATCAGAAGGAGATCCAACATTATTGGATAATTTTAAAAAAAATTCTTTTAATTCAGAATTTTCCAACTCAAGCTTCTTAGTTTCAAATTCAAATTGCTTTTTCAGCTTTTTGTATTTGATACTAAGATGAGCTTTTAATTCATGAAGCTCTGTTAGACTGGAAACTAACTCATCTCTAGATAGTTCAGAAAATACCTCTTCAGAATCTGATTCTGATGTAGATTCTGATCTGTCATCTTCTGTAGCCATCAGCGCGAAGTTGGCCTGCTCTCCTTCAGAGTCTGATTCTGATTCTGATTCAGAATCATCCCATGTTGCCATAAGACCTTTCTTCTTATGAAACTTCTTCTTGGGATTCTCCTTCTGAAGTTTTGGACACTCGTTCTTGTAATGTCCAGGCTCATTGCACTCATAGCAGACAGCCTTCTTCTTGTCAGATCTTCTGTCACCAGAAGATTCTCCTCGTTCAAATCTCTTTGAACTTCTGAAGCCTCTGAACTTCCTTTGCTTGCTCTTCCAGAGTTGGTTTACCCTTCTGGAGATCATGGACAGTTCATCTTCTTCTTCAGATTCTGATTCTTCAGGATCTTCTTCTCTAGTCTGAAAAGCGTTAGTGCATTTTTTAACATTAGATTTTAATGCAATAGACTTACCTTTCTTCTGAGGCTCGTTTGCATCCAGCTCTATTTCATGTGTATTAAACCATATTCAAATGCAAATGTAAATGTGTTAAACCATATTCCAATTCAAAAGGTGGATCAGCTTCAGGATACTCAATGCATAAACCATTATAGTTTGCATCAGGGACAGCCAAGTGCGTTAAAGTTCTTTGTTCAGCCATGGTTTCAACAAACACAGAAATACCCATTATGTCCCATACAGGCAGAAACAAATAAAAAGAAGGAAAACGATTAAAATAAATTTAGAAAAATATAAAAACACAAAATTTAATCTACTTAAGACAAATACAAATTTTGGGAATTTTTTTGGAATTTTCTGAAACTATGAAAATAGAAAATAAATCGTAAAAAATAGAAAAATAACGAATTTGCAATTTTGGGGGCCAAAATCCTTTAGAATTCTATTCTAAAGGAGTACAGTTTTCCGATTTTTTTCTGATATTCAGGAAAGATTTCGGAGCAAATCGAGACAGTAGCTTCCAAACTTACCTGATAGGATGGAAAACTTATCACTGTATTGCAACCGGTATTGCAACCCTGAAAATCAACAAACACACCACAAAAAAAAACAAACAAAAAAATCCTAGAAATAACACTATACCTATGACTCTAATATCAGTTAATAACAACAAGAATCCCCGGCAACGGCGCCAATTTGATCCGCTGTCGCGCGCGGATCAAAAACGAGTAGTTTTGAATAAAACCGTAGAAAGCGACAAGTGACTTGCGTATCGTATCACAAGGATTCTCGTTGATTATTAACCAAAGGTAAATCGATTTAGGGGGGTTAGTTTAGGTTCGAATTATAGAAAAAATGATTATGAAAAGTGATTAATGAAATAAGTTGTTTTGAAAAAGTGATTATAAAATTAAGCCAATCTACTGTTTTCGGTTCCGGCTTATCATGGGTTTCTACCTTACCAATTCCCTAAGCGGCTCCGATCTCTATTCGATTTCAATATCAATTGACAAGCGCAAAAGATATTAAACAGATTGGATTCCTATTCCGAATTAAGCAAACGGGTTAATACAATCGCGAATTAAGCAAACACGATATAGAAACGCAATTTAACGACGAAGCGACGTAAACAACGATTAACAGTTAGGAATACAATCATACGAAATTAATCAAAATATTCCACGAAATAACAGATTAAGCAAATGCAAATTCATAGAATATAATTGAAAGAGAAACAAAATTGAATTGATAAAATAAAAACCTCAAAGCTTTTGGAATTCGATTACAGTAGATCGACTCTGGATGTTTAGTTCTCCATTCAAGCGTACAGAGCAAAAGAGTGGAAACAAAATTGTGAATAGTAAAACGTGATAAACAGTAACACGGCTGCTAGACCTATTAGGAATCAGCCAAAAAACGTTTATGACCCAACTGGGTCGAATGACAAAACCAGGCCCACTACTAAACGACCCAAAAACTGAAAATAAAATAGTGTTGCAGCTTCAAACGAAATTCTGGAAAATATTCGCCCCGAATCTGACTTTGACTCCAACACGAAAGTTGCAGCTCTTTCTCTTAGCTTTCCGGCGATTGTTAGAACGCCTCAATCGGATTCCCGGAGCTCCACTTATGATCATTTTAGTGCAGACTGCTAATGCTGAAAATTAAGTGCGAAAATCAAATAAAGGCAAAAATAAACTAAATTATAAAAACACATTAAAATAGAAAAATAACCAAGGTAAAGTAAAGAAATGCCTAAGTAAAAATATAGGAGAATGTGCATAAATATGCACTGATCAAACTTCTTCTTGGGATTCTCCTTCTGAAGTTTTGGACACTCGTTCTTGTAATGTCCAGGCTCATTGCACTCATAGCAGACAACCTTCTTCTTGTCAGATCTTCTGTCACCAGAAGATTCTCCTCGTTCAAATCTCTTTGAACTTCTGAAGCCTCTGAACTTCCTTTGCTTGCTCTTCCAGAGTTGGTTTACCCTTCTGGAGATCATGGACAGTTCATCTTCTTCTTCAGATTCTGATTCTTCAGGATCTTCTTCTCTAGTCTGAAAAGCGTTAGTGCATTTTTTAACATTAGATTTTAATGCAATAGACTTACCTTTCTTCTGAGGCTCGTTTGCATCCAGCTCTATTTCATGGCTTCTCAAGGCACTGATAAGCTCTTCCAACGAAACTTCATTCAGATTCTTGGCAATCTTGAATGCAGTCACCATTGGACCCCATCTTCTGGGTAAGCTTCTGATGATCTTCTTTACATGATCAGCCTTGGTGTAGCCTTTATCCAGAACTCTCAATCCAGCAGTTAGCGTTTGAAATCTTGAGAACATCTTCTCAATGTTTTCATCATCCTCCATCTTGAAGGCTTCATATTTCTGGATTAGAGCAAGAGCTTTAGTCTCCTTGACTTGAGCATTTCCCTCATGGGTCATTTTCAATGACTCATATATATCATAGGTCGTTTCCCTGTTAGATATCTTCTCATACTCGGCATGAGAGATAGCATTCAGCAAAACAGTTCTACATTTATGATGATTCTTGAAAAGCTTCTTCTGATCATCATTCATTTCTTGCCTTGTAAGCCTTACGACACTAGCTTTCACTGGATGTTTGTAACCATCCATCAGAAGATCCCATAGTTCACCATCTAGACCAAGAAAGTAACTTTCCAGTTTATCTTTCCAGTATTCAAAATTTTCACCATCAAATACTGGTGGTCTAGTATAACCATTGTTACCATTGTATTGCTCAGCAGAGCCAGATGTAGATGCAGTTGGATTTGTTTGAACTTCACTAGCCATCTTTTACTGAAGCGTTTTTCTCTTCCTGAATCTTTTCTTAACACGGTTAAGTGCTTGCACCTTAGAACCGGCGCTCTGATACCAATTGAAGGATAGAAAAACACTTAGAAAGGGGGGGTTTGAATAAGTGTAGTCTAAAAACTTGAACGATAAAAACAATTTGCACAGTTATTTTTATCCTGGTTCGTTGTTAACTAAACTACTCCAGTCCACCCCCACGGAGTGATTTACCTCACCTGAGGATTTAATCCACTAATCGCAACAGATTACAATGGTTTTCCACTTAGCCCACGACTAAGTCTTCTAGAGTATCCTGATCACAACCTGATCACTCTAGGAACAAATGCTTAGACACAAGCTAAGACTTTCTTAGAGTATCCTGACCACCACGTGATCACTCTAATTACAACCGCTTAGACACAAGCTAAGACTTCCTAGAGTATCCTGATCAACACTTGATCACTCTAGTTACTTACAAATTAATGTAATCAAATCTAAGAGTATTACAAATGCTTCTGAAAAGCTATAATCACAACAGTGATATTTCTCTTAACGTTTAAGCTTAATCTCACTAATATATTACAACAGCAATGTAGTGAGCTTTGATGAAGATGAAGTTTCTGAGCTTTGATTTTAGCAGCGTTTCAGCAAGTTTTTCAGAGTAATTTCATTCAGGATCGTTAACCTTGCTTCTCATCAGAACTTCATATTTATAGGCACTTGAGAAGATGACCGTTGGGAGCATTTAATGCTTTGCGTGTTCCGTACAGCATTGCATTTAATCTTTCACGCTTTTGTCAACTACCTCGAGCCTTGTTCACGCTGTGTCTACTGACGTTGCCTTTAATAGCTTCCAACGTTCCTTTTGTCAGTCAGCGTAGCCTGCCACCTGTACTTTCTTCTGATCTGATGTTTGTGAATACAACGTTTGAATATCATCAGAGTCAAACAGCTTGGTGCATAGCATCTTCTTGTCTTCTGACCTTGAAGTGCTTCTGAGCGTGATACCATGAGAACTTCAGTGCTTCTGCTTCTGATCTCAAGTTCTTCTGATGCTTCCATAGACCCATGTTCTGATTCTGCCTTGACCATCTTCTGATGTCTTGCCAGACCATGTTAAGCTTCTGAGCGCTGATTTGTGCATACTCTTTATATATTTCCTGAAAGGGAAATTGCATAGGATTAGAGTACCACATTAACTTGAGCAAAATTCATATACATTGTTATCATCAAAACTAAGAATATTGATCAGAACAAATCTTGTTCTAACACTTTTTCCCTTAGTGGCTCTTCTTTCAAAGTTTAGACATGATTAATTGTTATGGTGGAGATGTAATTCTCCAAGGTCTAGATATTGATTGATATGATGGAACCTTTTCCACTTGAAAGAGTTAAAGGCATACTTTTTTATTTATCCAAGTTGGAGTCCTTCTTTCATTTGTGATTCAAAGGGTCCATTTGTTCTCTTGTTTCAGATGATTGGCTGAGTTTTATCTTCTATGATGATAAAGTGTTTATCCAGTTTTTTAAATCTTTTGTTTTCTTTTAAGTGGAACTAAATTTGCTCTGACTTCTCCATTGCATTGAGGAGGTATGTAGGCACACGATGTTATGTCTTGTTGAGCATAGTGTTAAACAAAAACTTTCTTTTACACACAACTATCTTTTAACACAAAGGTTTACAAAAATGTTCCAGTGGGAGTACCACATATGTGAGGGGTGCTAATACTTTCCCCTTGTATAATCAACCTCCGTACCTAAAATCTCTGATTTTTATTAGTTTTGAATTGAAAACTTCTTTGGATTTTATTTTGCTCTTTTTCCTTTTCCTATGGAAACAATAAAGCGCGGTGGAGACTTTCACTAAAATAACGAGTCAAGTAAATCAATAGCTTTGATCTCAATTTTTCCCCGCTACAGATTTACGTAAAAAAGTAAGGGATTCTTCTGTTTTATCTAATCATTCAATCTGATAGTTAAGGAATCAAAAGCATTTCTTAGTCTCAGGACATTATTTATTTCATTGCATTACTCAGAGTTGTAGATGGATGAAGAATAAAGAGTATTTAATTTCATTTGTGGTCTTTGAAAAGCATCATTGTCTTTATGATTAACTATTTTATGTAATAGGTCCAAGAGTTAACTCGTTTACATTTAATTCTACGGTCATCAATCATATGCATCACTATAATCTGTGTTTGGGAATTAGATAGAAATGGTCCAAGAGTGACTATTTGCATTTTATTCTGTACTCACATTTTCTATGCAATCATTGGCATACATCAACATAGTTTTGGGACTGGATTCAAAAGTCATAAGATTTGACTTTGTGGAATTTTGTTTTGATCTGATTTACATTGACATTATCCATTCATCTTTTTTAACTTAACATTAATACAAGAGTCTAGGTCAAAGTTGAGGTGTTGACTTGTGACCCTGACCTTTTGTTATTGATATGATCTTTAATTCTCATTTCAAGATACTTTGACTTTTTATTATTATTCTATTTTAAATAACACTTTGACTTTATTTATTTTTACAAATGACAGCTTTCATTCTTATTATTCTAAACCTTTAGTGTCATTTGAATAACATGTATGTGTTATTTGAAATATAACATAAGATGGAATAATAATAATAATAATAATAGATAGATAGATTTCATTTAAATCAAAGAATAGGTACATCATCTGAGACTTTCCAATATACAAATTCATTTTCATGTTCATGTTCATATACATTCTACTACATATTTTTCCCTTTATACCATTTTTGTAATTCATGCCTACACCACCATATAGTACATACAGAAATACCCATTTAAATTTAGAGAATATCTTACCCCATTTCTTGGTTCTCTCTTGCACCATGCTAGATGCCTAAAATGTAACACCCTTCTAAACCCCCCCACGGTAATTAATATAACATTCAGAGTAGAATTTTATGTTGTATTTTAATATGGATCGTCTTGTATTCTTTTGGCTTTTGTATGTATTTTGTATCAATTTTAACGCTTCATGCATAATATACTAGTCATTTATGTATGGGGTGTTACATAAGAGATCACCCGCCAACATCAAATGGTCCTTCCTTCCCCATGAGAGGCGTTTTCTAATACTTAGTATTCACGACTTCCATGTTAAGGTGCGATAGCTTATACATGCATAAAACAAATAAATATGGCGATATCGAATCTCCTTGATGAATCCCTTGCTGAGGTCTGAAGAAGCTGAAATTCTGGTAGGTTAGACTTCAGATGTCATAAAGGATGTTAAGACATCTGATCCAACAATTAGCGCAACAAGATATACACATAGCAATTTGGAAAAATAGTAAACAACACAAGTAATTGTTTACCCAGTTCGGTGAAATCACACCTACTCTGGGGGCATACCTGAAGGTTGAGAAAACACTTAGAAGGGGGTTGAATAAGTGGGTTTTAAAAACTTGTATGACGGAAAGATAATCAACACACTGTTATTTTTATCCTGGTTCACCTTCTCAATAAGGCTACCTTCAGTCCACCCTCAACAAGGTGATTTGCCTCTCTCAACCGAGGTCTTAATCCACTATAATCGGAACTGATTACACTTGCACGACCACTGTCGTGACTCACAATACAATGCACGAGCCAAACTGCTGGTGACTAACAATCTTGCACAAGTCAACCACTTGTGACTAACCAATCTTCTAAGACTCAACTAGCCTTAGACTTCTTGAGACTTCTGACCCACTGGTCTCTCAAGGAATAAGTTACCACGTAACTTTTGTTGATAGTGTGTAGTTTTGCTTCGAGAAAGCTGTAATCACCACTGTGATATTTCACTAAGATTGAGTACAGAACAATAAACTCAGAATATGAATAAGAGAATTTAGCTTCTGAGAGTTTTTCTTCACACTTGATGATTTATCAGAGTTGCAGCGTTCTTATGTGATCTTTCTTGTTTCTTTCTATTTTGCTCGTTGTATGTATGTGTATTTTTCTTCAAACGATCATGAGAATTTATAGCTTCAAAATTTTTTACCGTTATGTCCAAAGCATGCATTCGGCATTAAATGGTTTGCGTGTTTGTCTTTGCTTTTGTTTTCTCCAAGAATTTGCATGTGGATAGCTTCTTCAATCAACCTTGGAATTTGCGCTTTTGGAGTGTTGCCGCCGTTCTTCTAATGATTATGTCTTCAACGGTTTAATTTACATCAATCTGTGTAATTTTCTGATCAGCTTTTGTTCTTGAACTTCTGTTGTGAGTATGTCTTCAGCGTCCAGTATCAAAAGTTTCTTTTCAGCTATGTTGTCTTAAATCATTCCTTCTAATCTTCTGATCAGCCTTGTTCTTCAACTTCTGTTGTAGATTTATTTGCATTGTACAGTATCAGACGTTTGTTTTTCGTTCTGATTCTTCAAGTTCTGATTGTTGGTACTGGTACATATTCTGAAATTAGAAATATATGATTAGAGTACCAAGTTTGCTTTATACAAAATTTGTTTACTTGTTATCATCAAAACACTAAGATATAATTAGAACCAAACTGTGTTCTAACAATCTCCCCCTTTTTGATGATGACAAAACATTTACGTTATAAAGCAAAATTTTGTATAAGAAAATTGATCTCCCCTGAGATCTATAATCTCCCCCTGAAATAGATTCTTATCGTGTCATTATCATGAGTCCCTGTATAGACAACTTAAATGAATTCGTGATTCGGAGGCAAATGCGGGTTATCAGGACCACCTCCAAACCCTAGGCAGACTCAGAGTAACAATGATAATAAGAAAATGTTCAGGCTCTCATAATTGAGATCACTTTAGAGTGTGATGGTTTGGATGGTAAACAAAATTAGCAATTAATCATTACCAAACTGGAGGACGGATATTCCTGGTGCTCCAATGGATTTCCTTAGTTGCACTACAATATCAATGATAACTCCCTGCAGTAGATTTAAAAAACCCAAAAAATTATGCGGTGGCCTGGCCAAGAGTTATTTATGAACTAAAATCATGGCCCTCATGAGACTGATGAAGCAATATGGTAAAACTTATAGCCCTTAGGAGACTGATGAAGCAATATGGTAAAACTTATAGCTTGTTTCAATAATACGTCCCAAGTCTTCTACGGTGATATTAATCCTTCCAACCACGAGATGATCCACTTGCGTATAAAGGCAGATTAAGCTCACTTGCACCATCAACTGAATGAAATAACAAAAGTAAGACATGTAGTTAAAATATTCAAAATGATAATTTATTTTCTATAAGCCAAACTTGTAAAAAAAAATTGAAATTTATAGCTACAGCAGAAGAGTTGCCAAACTAAGAGGACCCATTGGTAATAAAAGCAATGCAAGATGGAAAATTGATCAATTTCTTCAATTCAAGTATTATAAGTCCTTACATCTAATGTTACAAGCATACAAAGACATTTACTCAATCATAGTTTGAAGAATAAGGATATCATCTAAGTAAGTCATTCATAAATATAGTTAGAGAGTTGGTTAGGATACCATCTCGTCGAGAATAATACTGACAGTTCATTTCTTCGAAATCAAAAAATAAACAAATCTTTCAATTTAGTCAAACAAATCACTTCTTGATTAATTTCAACACGTCACAGACGAGATGTATGGAACCAGTTACAAGGACTTGATGCATCAACAACACATATTTTGCAGTTAAAGAGTATACACCAGGAAGCTAATCTTGATTGTCAAATATTCATAAATCTTTAAGGTAAATATGTATTAGTTAAATTTACCTGAAAGCGAGTTGACTGGTTTTGTTGCACTTTATCCCTAAGCCAATTGATCAGGTGCACTATGTTCGCAATTGCTTACACTCATTTTCATACGAGTTAAATCTTTAGAAGCCACAAATTTTCATCAAGTGAGGAAAAAGAACATGAGGATCTATTACAGACATGCAATTGAACAACAAAATTTGCAAGAGAAATCAATGAGTTCAATTCAATAACTAAAGAAAAAGAACCAAGGTTCATAAAACATTAACATTTCTATTCTATATTACAATATTTTTAATTATTTTCCGTTGTGTACACAAGTCATATTAATCATTTGCAAGAGCTTTTAGTTATGATTTCCATTCAGAAAAGAAATTATCTCTAATACTAAAAAGTTTAGTTATTCTTATTTTGACACTGATTTCTCTGTTGAACATCAATAACAGCTTAGATTATTTTGTGCTTCACCCCTGCATGTCTTCACCGCGTCATTTAAGAACTTGGAATCGCACTTCTCCCTCTTCAAAACTCACAGATCTAAAATATTGGACAACTATGAGACACATTTAAGAACACAGCTCATTAACAACAACATATATCAAACCAAATAAACATATATCAAACCAAATCCATAAAACGAAAGAGAAGAAGTGAACAAAAACCAACCACCGTGCATATTTCCGACTATCGCTCACCACTGAAAAAGGGATGACAGGGTGTAAGGCAACAAAGAGAGAACGGGTAGACGGGAAAGAGAGAGAAGTGAAAGAGAAAAATCTTGAATATTATTGAGGTTAGAGAGACTCGGAATTGAAGAAAGGAAAAGGAGAGAAAGAGAGAAGGTGACGGCGCCGAATTAGATTAGGGTTTCATATTGTTTTGGTTTGAAAATAGGAAAGGTGATGGAAAGAGGGAAGAAAGTAGGAAAAAGATTTTGTAAATATTGAGTGCCACTTGGATGAATGGGAACATTTGATTGGTTAGTACTATTTTATTTAGTAAATTACGAAATAGGATTTTTTGTAGTGTAAATAAAATTTGAGTTAAAGGGTAATATAGGATTTTTAGTGGTATGTTTCATCAATAGGTAGGTAGTTGATGTAACGTTAAGTGAAATACGGATCATTGCACCTCAAGTCAGAGGATAACGTATTCATCATTGCTAGACCAATTTTCTTGAAAAAAATTGTATATTTCTCTCCATGTATGATAACAAGAGGCACTCTACAATTCGGTAAATCTTTCCACAATGGCAGAGAAATATTAAGAGATTTAAAGAGAAAAACAGTCAATAGACAAGTTTAACATTTAAGAAATCTTTAAATCAGAAGAGAAGAAAAAACGGTTAAAAAATTCACAAAATTCACATACTACTCCGTCTCATATTATAAACAAAATTTACTTTTTAGATTCATTGAATAATTAATTTAATTGATGTGATTACATGGCTTGACTTATATGTTTGATTTTTGATGAATATGGTATGTGGATTGTTGTGTTACATTTTTTCACTTGTGTGGAACATTTAATGTTCAAGTGCATTAGTGGGAGGTGTCTTCAATTTTCTGATGCATATTATTTTAACAAATTTATGAGATACTAAAGCATTTGGATATATGACTGTTTAAGGAAAAGGAAGATGACACATGAAGACAATGCTGAAAACCAAAGCTAAGGAATGAACTGTGAAGCTCTATACTTTTGTTAGAATAAATATCTTACATGAGCATGCTTTAGTCCAAATAAAATATCTAAGGAATGCTGCCATTATTGTGAATGTTGTTGTTGCAGTTATCGTTTCTATGAGTTCCCCTCGTCGTCATTGCCATTGTCATCATTGTTGATTACCCTCAACATTTTCAGCATAAAGCAGAAAATGAAAAGGATTCAACAAAGCTCCAACGCATTCAGCATCAATATTTCGCTAACAAGAATGAACACAAACATGCACTAAATATTACTAGAAGGAATAAACAAAACTCAGATCTTGTCGCCAAGAACGAAAACATCAAATCTTGTTTGACGGTATTAGGAGGAAGGTGAAAATGAAGACTCTGTTAAGGGGGTCATTGATGTCAAAAAGTAAAGCTGGTGTCATTACAACATAACACTATTATCTACTGTCAACAAAATTGATAATCTACCCCTGAAATTAGCCTTCTACATCAGTTACACAAAATAACAATG
Organism: Vicia villosa; assembly: GCF_029867415.1. Taxonomy (NCBI): domain Eukaryota; kingdom Viridiplantae; phylum Streptophyta; class Magnoliopsida; order Fabales; family Fabaceae; genus Vicia; species Vicia villosa. Next base: position 51,325,676 of record NC_081186.1, read on the forward strand.
TAAAACAAATGCAAGATATGGATAATTCATGGTTCATTCAGTTAGAACTGCCTACATTTCAAAACAAGGCTTGGACACACCTATATTAGTGTCTGATTAAAAAACCAAAATATTCATATGGTAGCATAATTCTATTTTTATGCCAAAGTTTCTTGGATCTAAGAGAAAACTAAGAAAACAAGCTTAATAACATTAAGCGAAATGTTGAACGTTTAAAATAAAATGACAACCACGCATATCGTCTTCGCTGCAAATCATTGTAAATATCACTCATCTGCATAGATTACAAGATAAGGAAACATCTTTGCATTAGAAAAGGGAACAAAGAGGTAAATATAATCCTAGAGTAAAATGTAACTAAGAATAATGATATGAAATACCTCATAGTTCAATATCTTGAACTCCTACTAAGAATGAACTTGCATCATTTGATCCCAAAAGTGGAATATACTCTGACCCCCTCACATGAACACTAAAGCAAGCGTTCTCTATTTTCATGACACTTTGAAGCATGACATCCATCTTTGTTTTCATATCAGAACTATCATCCATATGTGGCACGACGAGTGTAAGCTCCCTATAGATATCACGTGCAAAACTGCATATTTTCTCAGCAAATTCAAGTTCACCGTCTGATATCCTACCAATAGCCAACCGCATGAGCTCTCCTGTCAAATCTGCAAGCTGCAACAGAATATTGAGAACCTTATAGAGAAAAAGTATAATTAAGTTGGATGGTAACTTCATCTAGATATAAAGATTACCAAAGGAGAAATAAAAGCAAACAGAATTGTAGAGATCATCACAACAAATCAAGCACTTAAGAATCCATTGAAGCTGCCCTTATTAAAATGTTAACAATGAAACTAACAAAACACCGACACATGTGGTTACATTCAATTGTTCATTTTTCTCAAATTAATATTGGTGTTGAGATGCCAGTGTCGTGCCACTGTCAGGTGTCTGTGTCAGAGGTATTCAATGATTTATTTTTCTCAAATTATTATTGGTGTTGAGGTGTTAATGCCGTGTCACCATCAGGGCTTTGTTATATCAAATAGTCAACAACATGAATAGATCGCTTGGATAACAGTATAAACCGAAAAAGAAACTCACCCCTAAAAGATAATCAAGGATGTTTATCTGCAGAGGCTCAAGAGAAGGGTCACTAAGTGGTAACAATGTGTCATTCATCTCATCAAGCTTCAAAAGAGTTCCGTTTTTACAGAAACTGCAGAACGTAGCTGCTTCGACATACTCCTGTATCTGCCAACACAGACAAAAAAATCAGATAAAAGGATTTGAACTCAAACATTGAAACAATAAAGTAACTCAAAGCATACCCCAGGTGAGTAGGCCCGTCTTAGCTTCCAAAAATCAGTTCCCTGCAGTTCTTTGACTAGTCGAGACACATACTGGTTTGTCACAGCAGCTAAATCCTTTTCTGCTTTCTCAAGTACTTCCACTTTATTGTGTTTACTCATCCTTGTTAAAAAAAATAGAATATGGTATGTAAGACCAAGAAATTAAAGAACAAGTAAAGAAGGAAGAGATTGAGATGTAAAATCCATAGGTAACCTGTGCACTTGAAATATGACCTTTTTGCTATTCATTGTTATATCACGGCTTGCTTTCACCACTCTTTCCCGTTTATCATTCTACAAATACAGGTTTACAAAAGTCTCAAAATAACAGTCAATAGCACTGAATGGTAGTATGCATATACTTCAAATTCAAAGGCATTCAAATTATTGTTAAGTCAGTTTCTAAATATTATCAGTGAATCAAAACTTTATATGAAGGGGTAGCATGCATTGTGCACCTAAATGAGAATAATTATTTCTCAAAACCCCATTAAACCTAAATGAGTTGTAAACCTAAATGTTTCTCAAAACCCCATTAAACACACACCAAAAAATTATAAAAACTAATAAAAGATCAAATCTTTAGGCATCAAAACACCAACCCTTAAACCTAATTTCTTCACTCTTTTCCACACTGAACTCACAATCATGCAATGAAATTTAGCAAGCTTGAAAAATCATAGATAAGAAACATTACAAGGTTATTGAGATATTCAACATAATTGGTGAAAGGTCCCTTCATAGCAGACTCTGTTGCATTTGCAGTGGCAGTGGCCATGGTTTTTGCCCTTTTTGTTGTGTTCTGGAAGTTGGTTCCTGCAACTGCTGAAAACATGAAAATCGAAAATTAAATCAAAATTGTTAATGTGACAAAATCAAATGAGAGAGAAGAGAGAAGAAAGAGGGTTACTTTGGTGAAGACGTTGAGGTTTTTCCGATGCCATGAAAAGAGAAACTTTGTGAAGTGAAGATGAAAAGGAACGTAACATCTGTTATGTTCTTCCGAGAACACCTAAACGCCTAATTTAAACCCAAAACCACAAAATAAAATTAAAACTAAGAAATATTATTTGAAAAAAATTAAATTATGAGAATAGAAATGTGAATAAAAATTATAAGTAGAATGTAATTATTTAATTATAAAATGATTTCTATTTTCTATTTAGAAAAAATCATTCTATTTCAATTATAATAGAAAGATATTTCACACATTTATCCATACATATAAAACTTAAGTCATGTGTGACGCTTTCACGTCATTGTCGTTGGTCAAGTCACTGGATGAAGATACATCTAAGTAAACAGGGGGAACAAAACAATTGAGTAGTGGGGGTTTTATAAATTTTTTTCAATTATTGCTAAATATATAATATAGTAGAAAACTGTGGTAAACATTTTATTCAGCACATGTAATATAAAGAATTATTTAAAATTTAGTGGGGGTATAAGCCCATACACAATTCTACATGGGTCCATCTCTATATCTAAGTCTCGTAGACCGTCATTCCGAGATATTCTCACTAAAGATTGAGGAGTCACTACTGTGAAGGAGAGATTAGATCTGATTGAAAAGGAACTTATGAAAGTCTCTTTTGAAGGAGGAAATTGATTGAAAAAAGACTTATGAAAGTCTCTGTTGAAGGAGAAAACTGATTGCTACCAAAGATCACGATGGATGAGAAGATTTTTCAAAAGTTGTGCAATCCTTAGAAGGAGACGCTAGTTATTAAACTCATTGGGAAGAATGTGGGTTATCATTTGATGAATGATAGGTTGAAAAAGATTTAGAGGTTTTGAGATCATGGACATTGACAATGACTTCTTTATGGCCAAGTACGAAATGCTCGCAGATAAGGATAAAGTTAATTATGTCAAAAGCCCCCTAGATGTTGTTTGACCATTATTTAGTAGTGGCTCGATGGAGTCCAAACTTTGCATCTCCTCTCGCAAAGGTAGAGAAGACTCTAGTTTGGATTCGATTTCCAAGGCTTAACTTATTGTATTATGATAAATTTCTCGTTATTGGTTTGACATCTGTTGTGGATAGTCCTATTAAGATTTATACTAACACCCTGAATATAGAGAGGGGAAGGTTTGCGAGAATTTGTGTGGAGATTGAACTGACCTTGCCGGTTGTTATAAAGGTCAATGTTAATGGCCACCAATACAATGTGCGGTATGAAAGGTCTTCACGTTATTTGCTTTAGTTGTGGTTGTTATGGGCATTACACTCGTGATTGCAAGAATACACTAAATAATTTGACGCAACTGGTCGTTCCTATGGTGGTGCAGCCAAGAGATCCACCGGAAAAATGATGATGTCCGTGAGCAAAGACTAAAGGGAGTGCATCAGGAATTTGGCGATGATATCATCGAAATTGTAGCAAAAGAATATAGAGAAATAAATGTAGTTCATAGTGATTAGTCAGTGGTATAGAGGGGGATAAACACAACAAAATAGTTAGTTATGGTCAAGGGAAATCTTTATCCAATAATGCGCCTAAAGATCCAGGAAGTTCTAAAATCAAGGCGATTGATGTTTCCTCAAAAGAAATAAGTGATGACAACAAAATTGTTGGACCCAATCAACTTGGCGCGATTTCCAAAAAACAAAGATTTGATAAAAATGGACCTATCTGAGACGTGCGTCAGCCAACACACAGAGGAGACCCGCACGCCAAGGCCAAGTCTTCCATTTTAGAACCACATCTTACTATTAGTGGACCTTCGTACAAAATTGGACCAACTTTAAACTCTTGTCTAACACAAAAGGGTGTGCTTATCACTACTAAATACACCTTCATTGTTCCTATAATAAATTTAGGTTTGGAGGCCATCACACTATACAATATTTTGCATTTTGAATTGACAGCAAGTCGGACACATGGAAATAACCAATGCGCTATGTATGAGGGTGCTACTCAAGAAGAGGAAGTTGTTCATTACTCTCTCCTTGAATGGGAGTCGACTACGTAAATTGTCTTGTGTTCGGGACTTACTTTGTCACCTCCGTCAACTTAACTAGTTATGTTAGGTTCCAAAGAAGTCATGGTGCTCTCTTGGAATATCTAGAGAGCCTTTAATAATAAGACTGAAAGACACATAATGGATGTGATTAAAAAATACCCTCCAACGTTGTTAAAGGGTATGGAAACACACATTGATTTTCATTAGACCAAATCCTTTTAGGATAAAGCTGGATATGCGAGTGATGACTAGGTGGATGCGTGTGGTCAATCCGGTGGCACTTAGGTGTTAAAGAAAAATGGTAGTAACATTATAACTGTCATGCATGATGTCTCTATATATACAATTACTATTAAGCTATCATTGAGAACTTTCTCTTTTGGAATTTATGCTAGCTCCCTGTACACTTCTTGTCTGAACATGTGGATCCACCTCAATAATCGGAAGAAGGTTGCTAATGGCCCTTGGATGCTAATTGGAGTCTTTAACAACATCATTCATCTAAGTGAACAAAAAGGAGATAATTTTAGTCTTTATAAGGCAGTTGTTTTGTTGAATGTCATTGATAAATGTAATTTAGTTAAAGTAGACATGGTTGATGGGAAACTTGAGAGTGATAGGCCTTGTGTTAGTAATATAATGGTTTATCACAAGCTAGATAATGCCCTGGTTGACGTTGCTTGGTGCATGGCCTTACATGATGCACATGTCGAGTTGTTTTGTAAATTTCATTATGATCACAACCTCATTCTCATTAGGTGCGGCATTCCCCTTCAGGACCATGGGTCGCGTTCTTTTAGGTTTGAGGTAGCTTGGATCACTCACCTAGAATACTCCAATATAGTCTAGACTGCTTGGAGTAAATATTTAGATGGCATGGTAACTTGTGTCTAAAATATGCAGCATGATTCTACCCTTTTTAATAAGGAAACTGTTGGCAATATCATCAAACAGAAGCACGACATCGAGAAGAGACTCGGGGGTATCCAACGTTCTTTGAAGATAATAGATTTGGCAAGACTAGTTTATCTCCAACAAGAGCTTCAACGGTAGTATGTGTTCAAAACCAAATCAGCCCAATAGAAAACTGTAAACCAAACCAAACCAAAACCGCAAAAAACCGTATTTAGTTCGAATTTGTTTGGGCCATTTTATAACAAAATCGCACGGTTCGATTCGGTTTGTGATTTGTATTTTACAAATCGAACTACACCGCATTATGTTACAACTCAAACTTCACTTATCCCACATCTAACCCAAACTCAAATCTATTATGCCTTAGCCTTCAGATTACAAATGATTTTCTCTTCCTCGCATTTAACGTTTCAAGTTAAGTCTTCTCAAATCTCTCCTATCAGTATCACGTTCTCAAATCTTTTCCATGTATATCTCGAATATTCTTCTCTAATCTTTCATATCTTATGTTCTTTATTTTTCATCTTCTTATTTTTATTTTACTATTCTCTCTTCCAATTACATTTTTAATACACCTCTTATTCTCTGATCTCTCATCTCTTCTGCTCTTTCTTTTTCATCTTCTCAAATCTTTCATCTCCGATGTTTTTCTGTTTCATTATAGTGTTTTTGATATTATTTTACGTTACTAGATTATGTTTTTTAATCCGCTTTTCTCTAATCTTATCTATAATATACACTACAAAAAACGCGTAATTACGGCGGTTACATTACGGCGTTTAGTTGAAACCGCCATAATTTACGGTAAAATACGGCGGTTTTGTTAACCGACCTAATAGTAGTAATAGAATGGTGGTTTTAACCGCCGTTGTTTTCATAAATATTTTAAATGTTAAAAGTTGATCGTTGTATCAGATACTCTATATATAATATCCTTCTTATTTTTTTTCTTTTTCCAATTAATAATGATAATAATTAATAATTAATAATAATAATTAATAATAATAATTAAATAAAACTTTTTAGTAATGGTAATTAAGTAAATATTTTGTAAACCCTTAACCTAAAACAAAACGCAGAAGAACATATCTCAGCTTTTTCATTCTCCGCCTTCGTTATCGCCTCTGCCGCCATTATCGTCTCCGCCTCTGTTAACGTCTCGGTTATCTCGTCCATCCATATCATAGCTCAACGATTCATCCCTCTCATCCATGTAATAGCTCAATGATTTAAGTCATCCATGTTACAGCTCAACAGTTTCACCCTCTTGTTTTTCAATTCTATTAAAATGTTCGTATGATTTCTATTTCTCTTTTCTTATTCTTAAGTTTATACTTTTGGAAGTCTAATTTACACGTTGAATATATTTCATGCTTAGGGTTTTGTTTTGAAACTGGTGCTCTGCGACTGAAAGAGGGAAAGCCACCACACCACAGCCCCTGTGCTCCATGACTGAAAGAGGGAAAGGCACCACGCTATTCTTTCACTAAACCCAGGAGCATTTTTCTTCTTATTCATCTTTTCGATTGAGGTATGGTTTTTGTCAGAAGAAATCTTGCTAATGTTTACTTTTTTTAAGTATAATAATCAATAGTATGTGAGATATTGGATCGAACTCTAGTATGGTCGAAGGGTAACTTCTTGGTTCGACAGGATTAAGCATGAAGTCGAAGGTTGTTCACATGCTTGTGTCGAAGATGCTAGGGTTGTTAGCATGTTAAATTAGGTTTAGTGTTTAAACCCTAATTTGTTAAGTTAGCTTGCTTATTAAGTTGGCTTGTGTAATGGGCCTTGTGGAAAAAGCCCACTGGTTAGTATGTTAGGTTTTATTATAAATAGCATACTAGTCTCTCATCATTGTTAAGCCGCAAATCCTAATTTAGGGTGAGAGGGGTTATTTGTTATTCTTGTAAACTTGTAATCTTGTTTTAAGAGAAAGTAAAAGAATAGGAGTTATAACCAATTTTTGTGTTCTTCTTATCTTCCCTAATTCCCTATTATATTTTGTTCTTGACATCGTTTTTCACAACAAATTGGTGCGGTGAGCATGGAGAAGATGCCTTCAACAAAGTATGAGATTGAAAATTTCACCGGAGTGAATGATTTCAGTCTGTGGCGCTTGAATATGAAAGCCCTACTGGTTCAGGAGGGTTGTTTGGAAGCGTTGAAGGGAGAGGCAGACATGAATGTTGAATTAATGGCAGCGGAGAAGACGAGTATGATCGAGAAAGCACACAGCGCAATTTTGTTGAGCCTTGGTGATAAGGTTCTCCGAAAGGTATCAAAGGAGACGACGACATCAGGGTTATGGGTGAAACTTGAAAGTTTGTACATGACTAAATCGCTGGTAAATCGACTCTACCTGAAGCAAGCTTTGTATTCATTCAAGATGATTGAAGACAAAGTTTTGGCTGAGCATTTGGATATGTTCAACAAGCTGATTCTTGATCTTGAAAATATTAATGTGAAGATCGATGATGAAGATCAAGCGTTGTTACTATTGTGTTCTTTTCCTTGATCACATGCTCACTTTAAAGAAACTCTCTTATATGGAAGGGAGTCCCTGACGTTTGAAGAAGTTCAGTCAGCCTTGTATTCTAAGGACTTGAATGAACGAAAGGAGCACAAACCTTCGACAGTTGCTGAAGGTTTGGCCGTTAAAGGAAAATTCTTGCGAAAGGATGATAAGTTCGACAAGAAGAAAGGCAAAAGCCAGACGAAGTCTTACAGTGGCGAAGCATCTGGCATTCGATGCTATCATTGTAAGAAGGAGGGTCACACAAGAAAGGTGTGCCCTGAACGCCTGAAAGATCATGGAGGTAAGGATAATGGCAATGCAGCCATTATTCAAGATGATTTTGAATCATCTGATGTTCTTGTGGTTTCAAGCAGTGACTCGAGAAGAGAGTGGATTATGGATTCAGGTTGCACTTGGCACATGACTACAAACAAAGACTTGTTCGAGGAATTATGTGATCAAGACGGTGGATCAGTATTGCTGGGAAACAACAAAGCTTGCAAGATTGCAGGTGTTGGATCTCTGAGATTCAAGCTCCATGATGAGTCAATAAGGTTGTTGACTGAAGTCAGGTATGTTCCTGACTTGAAGAGAAATCTACTTTCTCTTGGTGAATTTGACAAGAAAGGATATGTTTTCCAAGGAGAGAAAAGTATCCTAAGAGTCATGAAGGGGTCGAAGGAAGTCTTGAGAGGCGTGAAGAAACAAGGCTTGTATACCCTTGAGGCTGAAGTTGTAAGTGGTTCGATAAATGTTGCATCCACGAAACCTTTGTCGACGATATAAATCTGGCACATGAGATTGGGTCATGTCAGTGAAAGGGGTCTGGTCGAATTAGGGAAACAAAATCTGCTTGGTGGAGACAAAGTCGAAAATTGAAGTTTTGTGAACCCTGTGTACTTGGAAAATCTTGCAGAGTGAAGTTCAACAAAGGCAAACAAAGAACACATGGATCCCTTGATTAAATCCATGCTGATCTTTGGGGGGCTGCAAGGTGTCCATCCCATTCAGGAGCAAGGTATTTTCTATCCATAGTTGATAATTATTCCAGGAAGTTATGGGTATTCATTCAGAAGACTAAGGATGAAACTTTTGATAATTTCAAAAGTTGGAAGACTCTAGTAGAAAATCAGATTGGCAAGAAGGTCAAGAGGTTGAGAACCGATAATGGCCTTGAATTTTGCAATGAGGCATTTGACAGTTTTTGTGCGGGCTCTGGTATTGCAAGCCACAAAACTACTGCAGGTACTGTCATACCCCAATTTTTGACCTAAGATACCACCTCATATCATTGCATATGCATCATTTGCATCTCTAACAAATTGCATAGCTTGTGTTTGTTACTTGTGACTCAGCAGGATTTGAACAAGAAATCACTCATCAGTACAAGTAACAATCAATTAGGGTTTTGTTTTCCCTTCATCTCAAATGAATCATCTTCATCAACAATCAACATTTGGTCCTCAGAGATTCATTTCAACAAGCTCAAAGGCACTGAATCAACCAGATCAGGGTTTTGACTGAAGATAGCATACTCATGACTTTTGCTCAGGATTTGACCTAATGACTTGGGACATGACCTCAAGACCCCAAGTGCATCATTTTGACCTAATCTATTGACTCAGAACATCTCCTACATAAGGATTGATCAACAGAGAAATTTCAAATCATCAGATTTAGGTTTTGAACTATCAGGGACTAAAATCAGGGATCACATTTGGGAAACCCTAAAAATACCCAGGAAGTCAATCAAAGGTTTCAATCATCCTAAAATAATCCCTATGACAATATCCAATAGAAATAACATCTCAATTCAAGATCCACAGTCATCAATTTCATCAGGTCGACAATTAGGGTTTTTTACCTAATTCATCTGAACAACTGACTTTTTAATCAGGACATGGTGCCACAAATCAAACCATGGCTCAATATCCTCCAATACCTCAATATGATCCATTCATACCATTCATTTGATGAGGATAGCCTGTTTCATTTGAAATCTCCAGAAACGCGATTCGTCTGAAAAAGTCAATTGTACAAGATCACCATTGACTTTTGGGAAATTTTGGTCAACCATGACTTTTGAAGTTTTGAATCATCAATATATGATATATGAAGTCATTTGATCAAGAAAAATCAAGAAAATCAATCAAGAATCAAAAAGTCAAAAGTTTGACTTTCATACTCAGAAAATTTTTCTGTGTTTTTCATGGTTTTTTCCAAACGTTGGAAGGGAATTTCTCAAAATTTCACCTACAAACTGAAAAAAACTTCCAACATGAAAGTTGTAGATTTTGATCCAATAAACAACTTTGACACATATAAATTTTTTCCATAAGATCAACCATTTAAGAGATATGGAGCTTCAAAGTTGGCATCTTTGGAAAATTTCACTTGAAACTTCATTTTTCTCAAAGTTCATGGATCTTTTTCACCCACTTCCTTAAAGATCTTGAAGAAACTTTCAACTAGGGTTTTGAAGTGTGTAATATGAGCTTTCCAAAATGTCCAAGAGCATGAAAAAATATGGAGTGTAGCCATGGTTTTGAATTTTGACATTAGTGAACTTTTCACTTGAAATCTCATGCCATTTTCACTAAGTTATGAGCCAATTTGCCAAATGATCCAAATAATGATGCATAGAGGCAATAATTGGAGATATTTTTCTGATTTGAGATCAGAATGGAAGAGGATAAGAAGCTTGAGTTTTAACCATGGTTTGGTCACTTTAACCATTTTGCATTAAATGTAAAAGATTCCTCTTTATCTCTTAAGCCAAATCACCAATTCTTGATCAACTTGCAAAGGTCTGAGTTCAGAACTCTTGGCCTATAAATAGAGGTGCAAATCACTCTTCAATTCACACCAAAACCTCACAATTATAGGTTTTCTCTCTTCTTTCTTGAATTGCAAGTTTCTTAAGTTTCAAAGAGGTAAAATGCGCAACCTCTAAACCTTTGAAGTTCTGAGCAAAATGATACTTCCCACAACTCATAAACATCATTTGGAAGTTGTTTGATCCATCCATACACCCCAAAAACACCAAGAACTCAAAATCACTACCTCACTTCCATATGAACACATATTGAGCCTTATCATGCCAAATCTCACCCAAGCTCATTTCTGTCTAAGCTAATCATCCAAACACATCCTATATACCATATATGAGCTGTTCCAACCATCATCCATGACCTGTAACTCCAAAATCACATAGCATGATTCTCACTTGAGCCATACTGCAGATCGGGTTCCATAGCTTTACACAGATGAATCCAAACAGTTCCAAGCATTCAAACATGTTTCATAAGGTTCATTGAAGGTGTTCAGATCAAGAAACAACATCTGGGAGCCCTCATTTGCAGAGTTCGATTTCCAGTTTGGCCGTTTTTGAAGGTAAGTCACTTGAACTTCAAACTCATATTTGCACGCATCATAAATGAAATGTGAGCATACCATCTTGTTTCTACACCTATGAGGATCATTAACCCTCAATCAATTGCATCATAACTTGCACATACACGATTTCACATTGAATTTCAGTTTTAGGGTTCTTCATGTTCATGCGAAAATTGACCCCCTTAGAGTGAAAATAAATGAATTATGAGGGCACCATCATGTTCCTCGTGAAAAACCGAGTGAGATAGACCCTTTGATTGACCAAAACAACACAGTTTTAAAGAATTTTGAAAATCAGTTGAAGGTGTGTTCTTGGCGCCATTTTTGTTTCAGAAATTTCAAATATCAAGTTTGAAATATAATCAATTGAACGCGTGTGTCTTACAAGCTGCGCGCGCAGCCCAGTTGGTAAGTGTTTTGGCCGGTGAGAGAGAGGGCGTGGGTTCAAGCCCTTGTGTAGACAAAACCCAATTTTTTATCACTATTTTTCTCTATTTTCTTTACAACTTTAACCCATTAATTAACCAATCAAATTAATTCATTTTCTCTTCATTTTTTACACACCTCTTATTTAATATACATATTTTGACAATATCAAAAAAAAAATCACAAAAAAAGATTTATTTAATATGCTTTTAATTAGGTTTAAAATGATACATTTTAAGTGTTTTTAAATACTTTAAATATTGTTTTTTCATTTAATTTTCAAACCTAATCACTTGTAAATATTTTGTGATCAAACCCTAAATCACTTAGGTCTTAATTAAGCATTAAAATTTGATTTTTACTTAATTAAGTTGACTTTTGTCAAATTTAAATTGTTTTAAAACAAACGATCATTCTTTTCAAAACAATAAACCATTTCTTTTTGAAACTATTGATTAAATCTTTTTAATTGATCAATTGATTTTCAAAACGATGTGGGGCCTCTCGAATATTAGAGAGTATAAGACCCACTCCTTTTTCCTTTTGTACAGTTTTTTTTCAAAACAATAAAACTTCTTCAAAACAAAATCTTTTCAAAACAGTTTTCAAATCATTTTCAAAACTTCAAAACTTTTCAAAAATATACCATGGGCCTTCATGTAGGTATAAGTCCCAAGCCCCTTTTGTACATACCCATTCCAGTACATGAAATTAGGTATTTCATTGTACGCCTTTTTGTACATATCTCGATCAATCTGTTTTTTAACTTTGAATAACTAATCAAAAATGAAGGTTTCTTTAAATCTTCCCAAAAATACCATGGGCCTCCATGTAGGTATAAGTCCCAAGCCCCTTTGTAAAAACCTGTTTACATAGCTTTGAATAAATTCAAGAGGGCCTCTCCCCGAGTATGAGTCCCGAGCCCTGTGTATACAAATGGATCATGCTTACAGGTATATTTCCTTCATAAACTCCATTATATACACACACTTTGTCATATATGTATAACTGTTCATGTTTGTTCATACTTGTTCATGTTTGTTCATATGTGTGATATGTATGCTTGTTCAACTTAGTACAACACTAGGTTCCCCATAGCCTCCTATTGGGCTTCGTGCAAAGAATCTCCCTAGTTTAGGTTAGGACATAGAGTATGGTTTCCCGGTGAAATCGCTCTAAGAGCTCAAACCAACTATACCATGCCTCCCCTTGGGCTTTGTACAAACGAGTGACCCTCCCATAGCCTCCTCTTGGGCTTACAATGCAAGGACCCTCGATTGTCCCTCCCATAGCCTCCTCTTGGGCTTACAATGCAAGGACCCTCGGATAGCCTCCTCTTGGGCTTCGTACAAGGACCCACGGGCTTCTTATAAGCATCCCCTATATCCAAATCAAATACCCTAGGAGATTAGACATTTATCATCTCTATGATAGGAGTATCTCTTCTATATCATCACAAAAAATCAATCAATCAAACTTTTTTGCCACAAGGCTGGCTAATCAATCAAACTTTTTTGCCACAAGGCTGGCTAATCAATCAAACCGTTTTGCCACCATACTGGCTGATTAATCAAAGTTTTTGTCACAAGGCTGACTTCATTGAAACTTTTGCCACAAGGCTGGCTGATTAATCAAAACTTTTTGTCACAAGGCTGACTTCATTGAAAGTTTTTGCCACAAGGCTGGTTAAACAAACAAAAAACATCTTTATCATTCTAAGCGCCATAAGTGGCATGGCCCAGGGCTTATAATGAAAAGATTTTCAAACAAAAACAAACAGATGTATGTGATGATATAGATTAGATACATCGAACATTGAGATGACATTTGTCTCTTATCCTTTGCTTCCACTAGCATAAGTGGGAACTACGATTGCTCTGACTTTCTCAACATCCCTTTGAGAATACGTAGGCACAAGGTCGATCCTTGGCGAGCAAAACTTCTCTCTCAAACCACTCAAACCTTAGCACCCGTAGACCCCGAGCTACAGATGCTCTGATTCCCTCTAGGGGATATGTATGCAGAGGATCGCGATGATCTTTGCGAGCATAATCAAACAAACACCTTAGGTCCCACCTCTTTCTCACAAGAACCTCCACCATAACAAGAATGGAATAAACAAAACAAAGAAACCTATAGAGTACTATAGATACGTTGGGTGCTAATACCTTCCCTTCGTATAACCAACCCTCTTACCCAAGATCTCTCCCCACTTTTAAGGTTATTGCAGCTTTTTTCCTTTTCCTCTTTTGGAAACAATAAAAAGTTTGGTCGGTACAAAAGAAAAATCATTTTTTTGAGCACTCGAGCCCAAAGAAGGCATCAGGTGTCTCATCCCGAAAAAAGGATACAATTTTTCGCCCGCGACAGAAAAATGGCGACTTCACTGAGGACTGTCTTTTTATTGTTTCCAAAGAAAGGGTTAATTTTAATTTTTTGTGTTTGTTATTTCATTTTTGTTACATGTGTGGTTCCTTGGTTCTGTTACTTGTGTGATTCTGTTACAAGTGATACATTATGGACAAATCCTAACCCGGATTAAGTACACATAAGAATTAGGTGGAGGGTATAGTCATGTATGGCATACAAGGAGTTAGTCCTTAAAAAGTCAGCATGAGAATCCTTCCGCTCAGTGGAGGTTCCTTGTTTGTAGTATATGTTTAGCAAGTTCAGTTGCGAAGACAATATTGCTTTCATTGAACTGTAGAAGCTGAGTTGGCTGTAGAACCCCAACCCATCCTGGCCTTATTAGGACGTGGTGCAGAAACGATCCAGGTGAAGACTTGGATAGTTGTCATGCGGAGAACCACACTCAGACGAGTTTTTCTTGAGAATATTTCTAGCTCACAAGTTCAGTTGTGCAAGCCGGTAATATCCGAAAGAAAAATGTAGACTCTGACGTATCAGTAGAACATGTTTTGCAGGTGATAAACCCTAGTACTATCCCATGTTTGGTTCTCTGACCTCATGCTCGTGACGCTGGACCTTTGAACCTATGTGTACTATGTTTGAATTACCATGTTTGTAGTACCATGTTTGCGTTACCATGTTTGAACTACCATGTTTGCTTTACCATGTTTGAATATGTGGCATCCACGCATCCATGCATTCATACATTCAAAAATCCATCTTTTTCCATAAAAATATGATTTTTCCAAAAAACATTTTAGAGAATTTTCTTTGCAAACATTATAGGATTAAGTTATGGAGTGGGTAAAAAGGCATACCAAAAAGTACGATTTCAAAATGCCTAATGTGGAAAGACTGAAAGTGTTAGCATCTTCTGTACAAGATCCTTCTGATTTTAGGAAAAGCCATGGAAAGCTTTTGCCTATCTTGAATACTCATGTTGATGAGGGACTTCTCAAAACTCTGGTTCAGTTCTATGATCCCGTCTACCGGTGTTTCACCTTTCCAGACTATCAGTTGGTACCAACCTTGGAAGAATATGCCGATCTTTTGGGTATTCCTGTATCTGACAAAATACCTTTCAATGGTTTGGAAGCCATTCCTAAGTCACCAGTCATTGCAGCAAGTATCCACTTGAAGAAATCTGAAATAGAAAGTAATTGGACTACCAAAGGAAACTTTCCGGGTTTGACTTCGCAGTTTCTAATAAAGAAAGCCTTTGATTTCATTGACACTGGTAGCATGATAGCTTTTGAAGCTGTATTAGCCTTGCTCATCTATGGGTTGGTTCTGTTTCCCAACGTCAACGACTTTGTTGATATCAATGCCATAAAGATCTTTCTGATTGGAAATCTTGTTCCGACTTTGCTTGGTGACATGTATTTCTCTATTCATCATAGGAATCGCCAAGGCGGTGGAATCATTGTATGTTGTGCACCTCTTTTGTACAAATGGATTGTTTCACACTTACCTAAGTCTCCTATTTTCACGGAAAACCGAGAAGGCTTACGTTGGCCTCGAAGACTTATGTCTCTTACTAATAATGATATTCATTGGTATACCTTGGCTCGCTGTGGTACAGAAACCATTGATAGTTGTGGAGAGTTCGCCAACGTACCCCTCATTGGTACACAAGGAGGAATTAACTACAATCCGGTCCTAGCCCGACGACAACTCGGGTATGCAAATTCAGTTAAACCTGTTGGTCTCGCAGTGGAATGCTACTTTTACCGAGAAGGGGAGGATCCTCAAAGGTTGAAGACAAGAATGGTAAGAGCTTGGTACGACGTCCGAAGAAAAGAAAAAGGTGGGGAAAGAAACTGCATTGCTACAAACGCCTACACCAGCTGGGTGAAGAAAAGAGCAAAGGAGTTTCAAATGCCTTACGATTATGAAAAACCCATGTTCCCTGCGGTGTCTCAACTACCCAACATTCCCATTGACACTACGGAAGAATACCAAGAGATTTTAGCCAAGATGAGGTTAGAAAAAGACGCTTGGGAAGAAAAGTTTCGTAAAACTGATGAGGAAAATAGAAAGTTGAAGAAAAGAGTGAAAGATCACGAAGAAACACTCTATTATCAAGATGGATGGCTCATGAGTAAAGATGAGAAGATCCGTCAGAAAGATGCTGCAATCAGAAGATACATCAAAGAAAGCAAGAGAAATCTTGAAGCCTCGACAAGCAACGCTCCGATGCCTGGCGACTGGAAGAATGTTGTTGACAAACTGAGGGCTGAAAAGGCCGAGTTGAAAGCTTACTACGGGAAAGAAATCCTGAAGCTCAAGCTGCACAATGCATTTGGTTCTTCGTCTGATAAAGATGTTTAGGATTTGTTTAGCTTTTTTTATTTATCATTTGCTTTTGTAAGGAGCTACGCTCCAATGCTGTAACATTTCCCATTATTGCAATAAAAAATGAATGAATAAAAGATTTGTTTGTGTTCCAATGTTTGCAAGGAAATAATCTCTAAAATAATTGGAAAAATCATAAACTTCTTTTTGCATACATCATTCTGCATATCGAGTCTGTTGTATAGAGTCTCATCTTTTGGATCTTTCTCCATTAGATCGTCAAGCTGTCGCGTCTCAAAGTTTCTCGACCGCGCTCGCAATCAGATCACAGATACAATACTCGTTCAAGCAGAAGAAGAGTAATGGAACACTCTGAACAAGAGAATATTGAGCTCCGTGGTACAGTGACCACCCTTCAGGAAAAGTTGGAAAGTCTCACTACTCTGGTTGACTCCTTAATGGCCGCACAAAATCAGTCGCCGCCACCCAACAGTCAAGCAACGGTAACATCTGAAGTCACTACTCCAGTTTCTACAGTTGCATTCGGTATTCCATCTTTCTCTATGCCAGAAGGTTGGGGCACGCCTTTCAGCTTTGGTACAGGTTTCCGCCATAATTTCTCTGGGGTTCAAACAGCTACAACTGAAGCGCCTGCTGCACAAGGTTCAGCATTTATTCCACATTCAGGGGTAACTTTTTCCCAAATCACTATGGCACTTTCTCAACCCACTATGACAGTTCCGACCCCTACGGTTCACACTGTTCCTTATGATGGCAATGAGATTTATCATGATCAAGGTGATAGCACAAATCAGCGTAATCTTGTGGAAGATCTCCAAGAGCAGTTTAACAAGATTCAACTGGAAGTCAAAGCTATTCGTGGCAAACATTTGTTTGGAAAGAATGCCCAGGAGCTATGTTTGATTCCCAGTGTACAAATACCTGCTAAATTCAAGGTCCCTGACTTTGAGAAGTACAAAGGAAGTTCTTGTCCACAAAGCCATCTTGTGATGTATGCCAGAAAGATGTCTACTTATGCAGATAATCATCAGTTGCTTATCCATTACTTTCAAGACAGTTTGACTGGTGCCGCACTGAAGTGGTACACAGGTTTGGATAGCACCAATATTCGGACTTTCAACGACCTAGGTGAGGCCTTTGTCCGACAGTACAAATACAACTCGGATATGGCTCCAGACAGAGATCAGCTCCGATCCATGGCTCAGAAAGATCATGAAGCTTTCAAAGAATATGCCCAACGATGGAGAGAAACTGCTGCTCAAATTAATCCACCGTTAAAAGAGAAAGAGATGACAAAGATCTTCTTGAATACTCTCAGTCCGTTTTATTATGAACGCATGATTGCTAGTGCTCCAAGTGATTTCACCGAAATGGTAAACATGGGGATGCGTCTAGAAGAAGGAGTCCGAACCGGACGTCTGACTAAAGAAGGTGGATCTTCGAGTGGAACCAAAAAGTTCGGAAGTGGTTTCCCAAAGAAGAAAGAACAAAGTGTTGACATGGTGTCCCAAGGGAGGCTAAGAGGAAACGTCAATCGTCAACGACAGGTTGCTGCTATCACACCAGTCGTTAATACAACACCGAATCCGGGATTTACTCCGCAGTTTCAACAACAACAGCCTCGACCACAGGCTCAGCAGTTTAACAATAATCAGAATCGTGTACAAAGAGCTCCACAGTTTGATCCGATTCCAATGACTTACACAGAATTGTACCCGACTTTGATTGAAAAAGGTCTCGTCCAAACTAGAGCACCACCACCAGTACCTGAGAAACTCCCATGGTGGTACAAAGCTAAGGTCTCATGCCCTTATCATCAAGGAGCACCTGGCCATGATCTTGAGCATTGCATAGCTTTGAAATATGAAGTTCAGAGGTTGGTTAGATCTAATCTCCTCTCATTCAGAAATTTGAATCCAAATGTGCAAGCAAATCCGCTGCCCAATCATGGAGGGCATGTTGTAAACATGGTGTATGGATGTCCTGGTCCATACCGAGTCTATAATATCAATTACTCAAGAGCCGATTTGGTACAAATGCACGCCACTCTCTGTCGAGGGCAGAATTTTTGCCAGCATCAGTATGGTTCCTGTAGCATATGTTGTGTAGATCCTCACGGATGTTCGATTGTGAGAAGAGATCTCCAAGTTCTGTTGGATAATGGTACTCTTCAGATCTACCGAAATAGGGATGAAAATGAAGTTAACATGATAGGATGTTATCCGCATGAGCTTTTAGTCTCAGATATCAACTCGGAAATGCCTACAGTTAACGTCATCGTTCCTCATTTCAACATGCCCAAGCGCATAGAAGTTACTTACAACAAGCCAAAGGTTCCTGTTGCTCCTTTGATCATTTGTCTACCTGGACCTGTTCCTTATGACTCTGACAAGGCAGTTCCATACAACTATAATGCTACAATGATAAAGAATGGACAAGAAGTTCCTTTACCTACTCTTTCATCTGTCGTAAACATCGCTGATGTGAGTCGAGTAACAAGAAGTGGACGTGTGTATACTCCACTACCTCCAAAGCAGCCTGTTGCTCAAGCAACCGGGCAAAATCCTGTCAATACACCAGTGGGGAATCCTGTGGAAACTCCTGTCAGTAATACAAACACTGATGTTGGTCAATCCAGTGGAACCAATGTGAATCCTGATTTCGATGAAATTTTGAAGCTCATCAAAAGAAGTGAATACAAGATTGTGGATCAACTTATGCAGACTCCTTCAAAGATCTCAATACTTTCATTGCTTTTAAACTCAGAAGCCCACAGGGAAGCCCTGATGAGAGTCTTAGATCAAGCTTTTGTAGATCATGATGTGACTGTTGATCATTTTGATGGGATAATAGCCAACATAACAGCTTGCAACAATTTAAGCTTCTGTGATGAAGAACTCCCCGAAGAGGGTAGAAATCACAACCTTGCTCTACACATTTCTATGAATTGTCAGTCAGATTCTTTGTCCAATGTGTTGGTAGACACCGGATCTTCCTTGAATGTGATGCCAAAGACGACTCTTGCTCGCTTGTCTTACCAAGGAATGCCTATGAAATTCAGTGGTCTAGTAGTGAAAGCATTTGATGGATCGCGAAAATCTGTTATTGGCGAAGTCAACCTTCCCATGACAATTGGTCCACATACATTTCAAATCACCTTCCAGGTCATGGACATTCAAGCTGCTTATAGCTGTCTGTTAGGACGACCATGGATCCACGAAGCAGGGGCAGTAACTTCTACGCTCCATCAAAAGTTAAAGTTTGTAACAAATGGAAAATTGGTAACAATAAGTGGAGAACAAGCCTTGATGGTGAGCCATTTATCCAATTTCTCTTTGATCGGTGCTGATGATGTGGAAGGAACGCAGTTCCAAGGTCTCTCTTTAGAAGATGAATCTTCCAAAAAGAAAGCATCAATCTCTTCTTACAAAGAGGCAGTAAAAGTAGTGAAAGATGGAACTACCACCGGCTGGGGGCAAGTTGTGATCCCGACCAAGAATGAAACTAGAGCAGGACTCGGATGTTCACCAACATTCTCAAACTGCACCAAGAATGATGAAACCCTTCGACCGATCAAAGAAACATTCATTAGTGGAGGGTTCCTTAACCCAATTCCTCAAGAGGTTAATGTCCTTATCAAAGAATGCATTGAAGAAGGTCTACCTGATCCTGAAGAAGAATGGAAATGTTATCTCAATGACTCGGGATACATATCTCAGGAAGAACCATATCCTCCTTCAGAGAAAACAAATGCTAAAGAAATTCCACCTATTCCTGCAGAGGTTTGGGACACCTTGGGACAACCAAGTGGAAAATTTGTTTACATGGTGAAATACACTGCACCTGAAAGTTCAAAGATTGCGATTGAGGATATCCAACCAACTGGATGGGGAGATTCCTTTGAATATAATAGTCAACCAGAAGAGGCTTATCAGCCCTGTCAATTTTCTCAGCAGCCTGAAATTACTGAAGATTTCAAATTCAATGCATCTACCAAGATGGACAATCCTGAAGATGGTTATTATCACATAAATGCCATTTTTGAAGATGAAGGGGAAGATGGCCCCGCAGTTGACTCGGAAAGTGTCGCTGACAATGAGTCTCTTCATCCTGAAGACAGGGAAATACATCCTGAAAATTCTGAAGACTGTGACTCGTCTTATGCTCTTCAAGAAGTAGGAGAAGACCGTTTCAACTCTAAAAAGAACAATGGTGACAAACCAGGGCCTTCAAACCCTGCTCGACCAGCGGTCAATGTCAATACTGAAGATAATTCTGAGGAGAATTTTCCTGAATACATAATACACAGAGGAGTTCGTTGCTACTGGAAGGCTGTCGACGTTCCAAATGTTGTTCGCCGCTCAAAGTAATCACCTCGCTGTTATTTTGACCTCCTGCCTTGCCCAAAGCAGAGAGATGTTTTATAGGGCTTTGCTTTTAAATGTTCCGCCCGAATAACTTTGTGTATAGGGCTTTGTTTTAAAAGTTTCCCTCTTTGTCCTGCCCAAGACAAATGAGTTTGTGTTTAGGGCTTTGTTTCAAAAATGAATCATAAATAAAGTGTCATTTTGAATTCCCTACATTATATGTTTTATTTTTGCTTTTTTCTGGAAATGGTAATCCTAAAAAACCAAAATAAAATAAATAATAAAAAAAAAACTTTCTCAAAAAAAAAATCTGCATACACTCCTGCATTCATAAATTTTCTGAAATAGATATAAATCACATGTGCAGATTTACTATTGATAAACCCATTGAATGCAATAACCCTATGCCCTCTCCCAACTTTGAGTTTCCTGTGTTCGAAGCCGAAGAAGAGGAAGAAGAGGAGATCCCGGACGAGATCTCTCGATTACTTAAGCACGAGGAAAGAGCCATTCTGCCTCACAAAGAGCCTTTAGAAAAGATCAACTTGGGTTCTGAAGAAGACAAAAAAGAAGTGACCATTGGATCGCTGCTTGATGCTGATATCAAGAGTAAGTTGACAGACCTTCTCAAAGAATATGTTGACGTGTTTTCCTGGTCCTACCAAGACATGCCTGGGTTGGATACCAATATTGTTCAGCATTACTTACCATTGAAGCCAGAATGTCCGCCGGTTAAGCAGAAATTGCGAAGGACTCACCCTGATATGGCTAACAAGACCAAAGTGGAAGTTCAAAAACAGCTCGATGCAGGTTTTCTAATCACCTCAGAATATCCTCAATGGTTGGCCAACATAGTGCCGGTTCCGAAGAAAGATGACTTTCCATTACCACATATTGACATGCTGGTTGATAACACTGCTAAGTTCAACGTCTTTTCCTTCATGGACGGGTTCTCCGGTTATAATCAGATCAAGATGGCTCCTGAAGATATGGAGAAGACATCTTTCATCACCCCATGGGGTACCTTTTGCTACAAAGTGATGCCGTTTGGATTAAAGAATGACGGCGCAACTTACCAAAGGGCAATGACTACTCTCTTTCATGACATGATGCATAAAGAAATTGAAGTTTATGTGGACGACATGATAGCCAAGTCCAACACAGAAGAAGAACATATTGAATACCTTTTGAAGTTGTTTCAACGACTAAGGAAATATCAGCTTCGCTTGAATCCTAACAAATGTACTTTTGGGGTTAGATCTGGAAAACTATTGGGGTTCATTGTCAGCCAAAGAGGTATCGAAGTAGATCCCGACAAAGTCAGAGCTATTCAAGAGATGCCTGCACCAAAGACTGAAAAGCAAGTAAGAGGATTTCTCGGACGATTGAACTATATCTCCAGATTTATCTCTCAGATGACTGCTACTTGTGGGCCAATTTTCAAGCTTCTCCGCAAAGATCAAGGGGTTGTATGGACTGAAGATTGCCAGAAAGCGTTCGACAGTATCAAAGAGTACCTGTTAGAACCACCGATATTGATTCCTCCAGTTGAAGGAAGACCATTAATCATGTACCTTACTGTGTTGGAAGAATCCATGGGTTGTATGCTTGGACAGTGATCCGCTGTCGCGCGCGGGTCAAAAACGAGTTGTTTAGTATAAAAGCAGTACAGCGACAGTTGACTCGAAATATCGTTCTCAAAAGGATTCTTGATTTTTATTAACTAAAAGCTAAATCGATTTAGGGGGGGTTTGGTTTGGTCGAAAAAAATGATTATCAAAAGTGATTCTGAAAATAAGCTGTTTTGAAATAAGTGATTATAACAGGTTAATCTACCGGTTCTACTTCCAACTTATCATTGATTATTACAATTTCAATTCCCTAAGCGGTACCAATTCCTATTCGATTGCAATATTGATGAAACAAGCGTCGACAATACTACACGAGTTATGTTCCTAATCACCGAATTAAGCAAACGGTTCACCGAATTAAGCAAACGGTTATCGATAGCGCGAATTAACGAATAAGCTAAGTTTAAACGCGATTAAAGTAAGGAACATGCATCAATCGAATTAAATCCAATATATTCTATAAGAACGAATTAAGCAAACGAAATCATATAACAAATTGGAAAGGAACTGAATTAAATTGAAAGTAATAATAACCTCAAAGTTTTGTGGAATTCGAATTCGGCAGATTAGCCCTTAGGATTAGTTCTCCATTACAGGATCGTCAAAAGCTTGGAAAATTTCGTGAATGGAAGATGGTTGCTACTGTACCGCGGCTGCTAACCTAAGGGACAATAGCACAACCCGTTTTACAATCCAGCTGGGTCAAACAGACGACCCAGGCCCAAAACTAATTGACCCGAAACTTAACTATAACTAGTGCTGCAACTTCAACGAATTTTCTGGCTCTTCTACAGTCCGATTCTGACTTGGACTCCAACATAAGAATTGTAGCTCTTTCTCTTAGCTTTCCGTCGATTATTAGAACGCCTCAATCGGACTCCTGGAACTCCAGTTATGACCGTTTCCGTGCAGACTGCTAAAGCTGAAAAATAAATACGAAAATCAAATAACAATAAAAATAAATTAAAATATAAAAACATAATAAAATAGAAAAATAAACAAACTAAACCATAGAAATGCCTAAGTACAAACATAAAGGAATGTGCATCAAAATGCACTGATCAAATTCCCCCACACTTGAACTTTTGCACTCCGAGCAAAATGAAAAACAAAACAACGAAAGCATAAATACATCAATAGTTACTCATCCTAGGCTACAAATCTTCTTCGGGTAAGTTCGCATCGCCATGTACTAATCTTGCACACTAAGGGCATCGTAAGAACACTAACCACATATATGCAGACATAAGCCTCCTAAATACACAAACCAATTCAAATCATATTATTATACCATAGCCTAACTTACTCATCCTTTTTTGCTCTTTTTCATTCAGGCGCAATCACATTAAGCCCGTTATCTCCACACACTTATAGCAAGGCTACCGGTTAGTGACTCTGATCCCTTTTTTGCATGGGGTTCCGGTACTTACGTGGCATAACCCTTTTGCTTACTCAGATGTAGTTGCGGGGGATCGGACCGTAATCCTCCCTACCAAGTTCAGCACCAGAAACCGCTAAACCAACTAACAAAGAGTTTTGAAATCTTTTTTTTTTGAAGATTACACAACCGTTGGGTTAAGTGACCGGGTGAGGGTCACCAAACTTAGAAGGTGTATTATCTTTTTTTTTTTTCTGGAACATTCACTTATATTCATCGGCTTCCCTGCGTAAAGTGTGTGAGAGATGGTGCCGACTGCTGAAATAAACTACTCAAGAGCTGTCAGAGAATGAGAATTAAGGCTAAAACATAATAACAAATTTAAATCAATTTCCATATGCAGGAGACTCACGGTGTTAGAACGATACCGATCTTATGAATTTTTCCAAGTCTCCGCAAACTCGACTCAAATCAGTCTATAGCCTAAAACTTTCAAAACGATGCATATTTATTTTTATTATTTTAAACTGAAAACAAAACAAGAAAACAAAAGAAAATAAAACAAAGAATTCCCTCCCCCACACTAAAACAAGCATTGTCCTCAATGAAAGGACATAATTATTAAAGTAAGAGGGAGAGAAAGGAAAGAACACACCCGAGTAGTCAAGGAGGATAGGTGATCACATAAGCAGCCTTTCCCAAAGTGAGATCTTCTACATTCTCTTCTTCCAAAGTGGGGCTCTCATGGAGTAGCTTTGGGTAATGTCCACTGAACTTGGAATTTATATTAGTGTCTTTGCCGTTTATTCCAGGATCAAAGAAGAATCTTCGATAAGTGAAAGTGTCGAATGGGCATGTGATCTTCTTTTCCACAACCTCAGAGATCAAAAGATTGATGGGATGCCTCACTACTTTTGTTTCACCTTCCACTTCAATTGAGATACTACGCAAAATCATGGACGGGATAATATCAGGAATGTCGGCCAATGTCCACCCAATCGCCTTCTTATGCTTCTTCAAAACCTGCAAAAGCTTATTTTTGTGATCAAAATCAAGGTTAGAAGAAATTATAACTGGTAGCTTTTCCTTCATCTCTAAATAAGCGTATTTCAAATTTTCAGGAAGTTGCTTCAGCTCGGGGGAAGGTGGCTGCTCAATGGAAGGAGTGTTTGGGGTTGCCGGGATGTCAAGAGTATCAGTTGCATGAACAGCTTCATCGATAACAACTTCACCTGTAGTAAATATGTTACCCTGCAAGGCAGCATCAATCTCAGCACATACAACACAAACGTTAGTGTCAGTACAATCAGAACATGAGTAAACATCATCAAAATCAGACAGTGATGGAAAATCAGATGCAAGCAAATCAGTACAAGTATCATCAACAGTTTCAGAAAGCAACTCTATTTGAAAAACAGAATGCTCTTCCAAGGGTTGTTGGTTTGATCCTTGAGCTTGCTGCATGGCATTCAATAAAGTGGCAAGCTGTCCAATCTGTGTTTGCAAAGTCTGAAGAGTATAATCTATTTGTTGTTGATACTGAAGATTATTTGCAGCCATTTGTTTGACAATATCCTCTAGTGAAGGTTCAGAAGGTGCAGAGCAGACAACCTGGAATTCACTCAAATGCTTATGCGGATCCTTACCTGCAAAACCACTAAACCTATGCAACAAATGTATTGAACCATATTTCAATTCAAAAGGTACATAGCCATCAGGATACTCAATGCATAAACCATTATAGTTCGCATCAGGGGCAGCCAACTGCCTTAAAGTTCTTTGTTCATCCATGTTATCAACAAACACATAAATACCAACAATGTCCCAAACAGGCAGAAACAAATAGAAAGAAGAAAAATGATTAAAATAAATTCATAAAATTATAAAAACATAAAATTTCATCTAATTAGACGAAATAAGAATTATGGAAATTTTTTTGGATTTTTTCGAAACAGCAAAAACAGTAAATAATTAATTAAAAATAGAAAAATGATGAATTTGGATATTTGGGGTCGAATTCCCTTACTCTTCTAGAGTAAGGGAGTATTGATCGCACGATTTTTATGCTCCCAGTAGGCAAAAACAGATTATCGATCAGACTCAATTTTCCAAAAAAATCGATTTTTCGACTCAAAAAGCCGTTATGGCCGAAACTGCGAGGAACCTATGGCCTAAACGCACAAACACTAAACCTAAGACTCTAAAATTAGTTAATAACGATAAGAATCCCCGGCAACGGCGCCAATTTGATCCGCTGTCGCGCGCGGGTCAAAAACGAGTTGTTTAGTATAAAAGCAGTACAGCGACAGTTGACTCGAAATATCGTTCTCAAAAGGATTCTTGATTTTTATTAACTAAAAGCTAAATCGATTTAGGGGGGGTTTGGTTTGGTCGAAAAAAATGATTATCAAAAGTGATTCTGAAAATAAGCTGTTTTAAAATAAGTGATTATAACAGGTTAATCTACCGGTTCTACTTCCAACTTATCATTGATTATTACAATTTCAATTCCCTAAGCGGTACCAATTCCTATTCGATTGCAATATTGATGAAACAAGCGTCGACAATACTACACGAGTTATGTTCCTAATCACCGAATTAAGCAAACGGTTCACCGAATTAAGCAAACGGTTATCGATAGCGCGAATTAACGAATAAGCTAAGTTTAAACGCGATTAAAGTAAGGAACATGCATCAATCGAATTAAATCCAATATATTCTATAAGAACGAATTAAGCAAACGAAATCATATAACAAATTGGAAAGGAACTGAATTAAATTGAAAGTAATAATAACCTCAAAGTTTTGTGGAATTCGAATTCGGCAGATTAGCCCTTAGGATTAGTTCTCCATTACAGGATCGTCAAAAGCTTGGAAAATTTCGTGAATGGAAGATGGTTGCTACTGTACCACGGCTGCTAACCTAAGGGACAATAGCACAACCCGTTTTACAATCCAGCTGGGTCAAACAGACGACCCAGGCCCAAAACTAATTGACCCGAAACTTAACTATAACTAGTGCTGCAACTTCAACGAATTTTCTGGCTCTTCTACAGTCCGATTCTGACTTGGACTCCAACATAAGAATTGTAGCTCTTTCTCTTAGCTTTCCGTCGATTATTAGAACGCCTCAATCGGACTCCTGGAACTCCAGTTATGACCGTTTCCGTGCAGACTGCTAAAGCTGAAAAATAAATACGAAAATCAAATAACAATAAAAATAAATTAAAATATAAAAACATAATAAAATAGAAAAATAAACAAACTAAACCATAGAAATGCCTAAGTACAAACATAAAGGAATGTGCATCAAAATGCACTGATCAGACAGCAAGATGAAACCGGTAAGAAGGAGCATGCCATCTATTACTTGAGTAAGAAATTCACAGATTGTGAGTCTCGTTACTCCATGCTCGAAAAAACATGTTGTGCTTTGGCTTGGGCTTCAAGACGTCTCCGCCAGTACATGATCAACAATACTACTTGGTTAATCTCCAAAATGGATCCGATCAAGTACGTCTTTGAAAAGCCTGCATTAACAGGAAGGATTGCCCGATGGCAAATGCTGTTATCCGAATATGACATTGAATACTGTGCTCAAAAAGCGGTCAAAGGAAGCATTCTCGCCGATCACTTGGCGCATCAACCAATTAATGAATATCAATCTCTCAAGTTTGACTTTCCTGATGAAGATGTCTTGTACTTGAAAATGAAAGATTGTGACGAACCGTTACCTGAAGAAGGTCCTGATCCTGGATCAAGATGGGGCCTAATTTTCGATGGAGCAGTAAACGCTTTTGGCAATGGAATTGGGCAATCATCATCACTCCCAAGGGTACTCATATCCCGTTCTCCGCCAGACTGCTATTTGATTGTACCAACAACATCGCAGAATATGAAGCTTGTATCATGGGTCTCGAAGAAGCCATTGACTTAAGGATCAAGATCCTAGACATATATGGAGATTCAGCCCTCGTGATCAACCAAATCAAAGACAAATGGGAAACTTACCACCCTGGCTTGATTCCTTACAGAGATTATGCAAGACGTCTTTTGACTTTCTTCAACAAGGTTGAATTGCATCATATACCTCGAGATCAGAATCGAATGGCAGACGCCTTGGCTACTCTATCTTCCATGTTCAAAGTCAGTCACTGGAATGATGTGCCTAAAGTCAGAATCACGCGCCTTGAAAGGCCCGCCTATGTATTTGCAACTGAAGCAGTCATCGATGATAAACCGTGGTTCCACGACATCAAACGCTTCCTTCAAACTCAAGAGTACCCGCTTGGGGCATCAAACAAAGATAAGAAAACTCTAAGAAGACTTTCTGGCAGTTTCTTCCTGAACGGAGATGTGCTATACAAAAGAAACTTCGACATGGTTTTGCTCAGATGCGTGGATAGACACGAAGCAGACATGTTAATGCATGAAGTGCATGAAGGGTCCTTTGGAACTCATTCAAATGGGCATGCAATGTCCAAAAAGATCTTAAGAGCAGGATACTATTGGTTGACAATGGAATCTGACTGTTATAAACACGTGAAGAGATGTCACAAGTGCCAGATCTACGCAGATAAGATCCATGTGCCACCGACTCTACTCAACGTTCTATCATCTCCATGGCCTTTTTCCATGTGGGGTATCGATATGATTGGAATGATCGAACCGAAAGCTTCAAACGGTCATCGTTTCATCTTGGTAGCTATTGATTACTTCACCAAATGGGTCGAAGCAGCATCTTACGCCAATGTTACAAGACAAGTGGTTGTGAGGTTTATCAAGAATAACATCATTTGCCGATATGGTGTTCCCAGCAAGATCATTACTGACAATGGTTCAAACTTGAATAACAAAATGATGAAAGAATTATGTGAGGAATTCAAGATTGAGCATCATAACTCTTCTCCTTACAGACCAAAAATGAACGGCGCCGTCGAAGCTGCCAACAAGAACATTAAGAAAATCGTCCAGAAAATGGTCGTCACTTACAAAGACTGGCATGAAATGCTGCCATTTGCTTTACATGGGTACCGTACTTCAGTGCGTACTTCAACAGGGGCAACTCCCTTTTCTCTAGTGTACGGCATGGAAGCTGTGCTCCCCGTAGAAGTTGAAATCCCATCAATGAGAGTCCTCATGGAAACTAAGTTATCAGAGGCTGAATGGTGTCAAAGCAGATACGATCAGTTGAACTTAATCGAAGAAAAACGTATGACTGCTCTATGCCATGGACAGTTATACCAAGCAAGGATGAAACAGGCTTTCAACAAAAAGGTTCGACCTCGTGAATTTCGAGAAGGCGACCTCGTGCTTAAAAAGATCTTGTCTTTTCAACCAGATTCTAGGGGCAAATGGTCTCCTAATTACGAAGGCCCGTATGTTGTCAAAAGAACATTTTCTGGCGGCGCCATGACTCTTGCAACCATGGATGGTGATGAACTCCCACATCCTGTGAATGCTGATGCAGTCAAGAAATACTTTGTCTAAAAAATACAAAAGAACAGCTCGGTAAGTCGAAAACCCGCAAAGGGCGACTTAGGCAAAAATGAGCGTCTCGGTGGACTGAAAACCCGAAAGGGCGGTCCAGGCAAAAATTAGAGACAATAAACAGAAAAAATTCATCCTGGTAAATTGAAAACCTGAAAGGGCAATCTAGGCAAAAATTAGGGATTTATGACAAAGTAACTGCATCAGTCTGTACTTCGTCACCTGAGGAGTCTGTATTTCATCAAAGGATCTTCAATCAAATCATCGCCAATCTGAAGCGACAAGCACAGTTGGAACTCAAAGTTGTTGGGGGGAATAGTGGTTATTGCTTTCAATGTAGCCTTTTCTGCATAATTACCATTTCCAACTTTTGTAAATACTCTATGGAATCACGCCTTTAGCTGATTACCATCCTATTAAATAAATTTGAGCCTTGTGCCCATTTGTTTGCAATCTTTAATTTCTTTCAGCTTGCAAAATGACGCTTTAGTTGTGTTATTCATTTTTGAAAAAAAAAAGGTTTTAAATGAATTTACTTTTCTTTTTCAAAATAAAAGCGAAATTTTCCTTTGAGTTGTGAACAACAGAAGGAACATCAACAGCTATCTCCATAGGACGAATCAAGGATTATGATAGGAAAAGCTCTTCTATCCCCAGTGAAGAAGGTCTTTTATCCCCAGTCACGAAGATTTTCTATCCCCAGTAAAGAAGATTCTTCCATCTCAATGAGAAAAATTGCTCATCTTCCCCAGAGGAGTTTAAAGCACGAAGCATCATTCATCACCTGTGTTATCTGCACCGTGTTGAAGAATATTTGCCAAGTATCTGGTTGTATTGCGACGTTGGTCCATCTCCAGTATATACTTCTTTGTCTGTCAGTATCGTCAGCATGCATGCTACATTCATGACATTCATCATTCATACATATTTGCATCATTTATGCATTCTTGCATTTTTCAATGTTTGCTTCAATAATCACTTGTTCAGGATATATCTATCCCAAAAAAAAAGAAAAAGGAAGAAAAAGGAAAAAAAAGAAAGAAAAAGAGGAAAAAGAAACAAGTATGGGCGTGTCATCTCTCCAAATAGGTTGTCACCCATAAGCAGAAAGAACATCTTCTTTCTCCAGTTCCCCACTGAGATCATTCCTCGTGGAAGAAGGTTGCTTTAGTTTTCTCCTCTCAAAACAAAGGAGAAAATCCCCAGTTGAGTTCATTCCTCATTGGGTACAAAGTCTTGTTTGACTGTCTCTTTCCAATTCATTCTTGGATAGAACCCTGTCTTTACCAAAAGATTCAAATCCCGATTCCTCAAACAGAGTCGTGAAAAATAGACCATAAGCAATAGCCTCATCATCTGAGCAGCTTATGTCTCTTCCAAAAGATTTTTCCTCTCTAGGAAATCAATCATGAAGACCATTTGACAATCAGGGCCTTATTACTGTTTACAAGGCTGAATAACCAGTAATTTCCCTAGCAAAGTCTCCAGAATCATTTTATCACTTGGCTGATAATTGATCATGTCTTCAAAACCACTATCACGAGGCTGGTAGTCGGTAACCTTTTGTTTTGGTTATATTATTTAACATGTCTATCACAAGGCTGATAGTCGGTAATATTAACCGAACCTTTGAAACTCTTTTTACCTTGTCATGTCTATCACCATGCTGATAGTCGGTAATATAGTTTCATACCTTTCACCTTCGCATTATTAAACAAGTCTATCCCCATGCTGATAGTCGATAATGTCGATAGGTAAGCTTTTTCTTACAAAGCTATCATTCCCCGGTAAAGCATACACTTGCTTCCCCAAAAAAGAAAAAAACGGATTCTCTTCCTAAAACGGATTCAGACATCCTTCTCGATCTCTTGTCCCCAGTGGAGTCAGTTCTTGATATCCCTCGGTAAAGATATCCTTGCATCATTCGCAATTTTGGTATCTTAGGTCCAAAATTCGCGTCTTCTGATATTTAAGTCTCTTCCACCCTATCAAAACGAAGATTTTCAATCTTCATGTCTCAGGTTGAAGAAACTTAAATAGGGGCATCTGTCATACCCCAATTTTTGACCTAAGATACCACCTCATATCATTGCATATGCATCATTTGCATCTCTAACAAATTGCATAGCTTGTGTTTGTTACTTGTGACTCAGCAGGATTTGAACAAGAAATCACTCATCAGTACAAGTAACAATCAATTAGGGTTTTGTTTTCCCTTCATCTCAAATGAATCATCTTCATCAACAATCAACATTTGGTCCTCAGAGATTCATTTCAACAAGCTCAAAGGCACTGAATCAACCAGATCAGGGTTTTGACTGAAGATAGCATACTCATGACTTTTGCTCAGGATTTGACCTAATGACTTGGGACATGACCTCAAGACCCCAAGTGCATCATTTTGACCTAATCTATTGACTCAGAACATCTCCTACATAAGGATTGATCAACAGAGAAATTTCAAATCATCAGATTTAGGTTTTGAACTATCAGGGACTAAAATCAGGGATCACATTTGGGAAACCCTAAAAATACCCAGGAAGTCAATCAAAGGTTTCAATCATCCTCAAATAATCCCTATGACAATATCCAATAGAAATAACATCTCAATTCAAGATCCACAATCATCAATTTCATCAGGTCGACAATTAGGGTTTTTTACCTAATTCATCTGAACAACTGACTTTTTAATCAGGACATGGTGCCACAACTCAAACCATGGCTCAATATCCTCCAATACCTCAATATGATCCATTCATACCATTCATTTGATGAGGATAGCCTGTTTCATTTGAAATCTCCAGAAACGCGATTCGTCTGAAAAAGTCAATTGTACAAGATCACCATTGACTTTTGGGAAATTTTGGTCAACCATGACTTTTGAAGTTTTGAATCATCAATATATGATATATGAAGTCATTTGATCAAGAAAAATCAAGAAAATCAATCAAGAATCAAAAAGTCAAAAGTTTGACTTTCATACTTAGAAAATTTTTCTAAGTGTTTTTCATGGTTTTTTCCAAACTTTGGAAGGGAATTTCTCAAAATTTCACCTACAAACTGAAAAAAACTTCCAACATGAAAGTTGTAGATTTTGATCCAATAAACAACTTTGACACATATAAATTTTTTCCATAAGATCAACCATTTAAGAGATATGGAGCTTCAAAGTTGGCATCTTTGGAAAATTTCACTTGAAACTTCATTTTTCTCAAAGTTCATGGATCTTTTTCACCCACTTCCTTAAAGATCTTGAAGAAACTTTCAACTAGGGTTTTGAAGTGTGTAATATGAGCTTTCCAAAATGTCCAAGAGCATGAAAAAATATGGAGTGTAGCCATGGTTTTGAATTTTGACATTAGTGAACTTTTCACTTGAAATCTCATGCCATTTTCACTAAGTTATGAGCCAATTTGCCAAATGATCCAAATAATGATGCATAGAGGCAATAATTGGAGATATTTTTCTGATTTGAGATCAGAATGGAAGAGGATAAGAAGCTTGAGTTTTAACCATGGTTTGGTCACTTTAACCATTTTGCATTAAATGTAAAAGATTCCTCTTTATCTCTTAAGCCAAATCACCAATTCTTGATCAACTTGCAAAGGTCTGAGTTCAGAACTCTTGGCCTATAAATAGAGGTGCAAATCACTCTTCAATTCACACCAAAACCTCACAATTATAGGTTTTCTCTCTTCTTTCTTGAATTGCAAGTTTCTTAAGTTTCAAAGAGGTAAAATGCTCAACCTCTAAACCTTTGAAGTTCTGAGCAAAATGATGCTTCCCACAACTCATAAACATCATTTGGAAGTTGTTTGATCCATCCATACACCCCAAAAACACCAAGAACTCAAAATCACTACCTCACTTCCATATGAACACATATTGAGCCTTATCATGCCAAATCTCACCCAAGCTCATTTCTGTCTAAGCTAATCATCCAAACACATCCTATATACCATATATGAGCTGTTCCAACCATCATCCATGACCTGTAACTCCAAAATCACATAGCATGATTCTCACTTGAGCCATACTGCAGATCGGGTTCCATAGCTTTACACAGATGAATCCAAACAGTTCCAAGCATTCAAACATGTTTCATAAGGTTCATTGAAGGTGTTCAGATCAAGAAACAACATCTGGGAGCCCTCATTTGCAGAGTTCGATTTCCAGTTTGGCCGTTTTTGAAGGTAAGTCACTTGAACTTCAAACTCATATTTGCACGCATCATAAATGAAATGTGAGCATACCATCTTGTTTCTGCACCTATGAGGATCATTAACCCTCAATCAATTGCATCATAACTTGCACATACACGATTTCACATTGAATTTCAGTTTTAGGGTTCTTCATGTTCATGCGAAAATTGACCCCCTTAGAGTGAAAATAAATGAATTATGAGGGCACCATCATGTTCCTCGTGAAAAACCGAGTGAGATAGACCCTTTGATTGACCAAAACAACACAGTTTTAAAGAATTTTGAAAATCAGTTGAAGGTGTGTTCTTGGCGCCATTTTTGTTTCAGAAATTTCAAATATCAAGTTTGAAATATAATCAATTGAACGCGTGTGTCTTACAAGCTGCGCGCGCAGCCCAGTTGGTAAGTGTTTTGGCCAGTGAGAGAGAGGGCGTGGGTTCAAGCCCTTGTGTAGACAAAACCCAATTTTTTATCACTATTTTTCTCTATTTTCTTTACAACTTTAACCCATTAATTAACCAATCAAATTAATTCATTTTCTCTTCATTTTTTACACACCTCTTATTTAATATACATATTTTGACAATATAAAAAAAAAATCACAAAAAAAGATTTATTTAATATGCTTTTAATTAGGTTTAAAATGATACATTTTAAGTGTTTTTAAATACTTTAAATATTGTTTTTTCATTTAATTTTCAAACCTAATCACTTGTAAATATTTTGTGATCAAACCCTAAATCACTTAGGTCTTAATTAAGCATTAAAATTTGATTTTTACTTAATTAAGTTGACTTTTGTCAAATTCAAATTGTTTTAAAACAAACGATCATTCTTTTCAAAACAATAAACCATTTCTTTTTGAAACTATTGATTAAATCTTTTTAATTGATCAATTGATTTTCAAAACGATGTGGGACCTCTCGAATATTAGAGAGTATAAGACCCACTCCTTTTTCCTTTTGTACAGTTTTTTTTCAAAACAATAAAACTTCTTCAAAACAAAATCTTTTCAAAACAGTTTTCAAATCATTTTCAAAACTTCAAAACTTTTCAAAAATATACCATGGGCCTCCATGTAGGTATAAGTCCCAAGCCCCTTTTGTACATACCCATTCCAGTACATGAAATTAGGTATTTCATTGTACGCCTTTTTGTACATATCTCGATCAATCTGTTTTTTAACTTTGAATAACTAATCAAAAATGAAGGTTTCTTTAAATCTTCCCAAAAATACCATGGGCCTCCATGTAGGTATAAGTCCCAAGCCCCTTTGTAAAAACCTGTTTACATAGCTTTGAATAAATTCAAGAGGGCCTCTCCCCGAGTATGAGTCCCGAGCCCTGTGTATATAAATGGATCATGCTTACAGGTATATTTCCTTCATAAACTCCATTATATACACACACTTTGTCATATATGTATAACTGTTCATGTTTGTTCATACTTGTTCATGTTTGTTCATATGTGTGATATGTATGCTTGTTCGACTTAGTACAACACTAGGTTCCCCATAGCCTCCTATTGGGCTTCGTGCAAAGAATCTCCCTAGTTTAGGTTAGGACATAGAGTATGGTTTCCCAGTGAAATCGCTCTAAGAGCTCAAACCAACTATACCATGCCTCCCCTTGGGCTTTGTACAAACGAGTGACCCTCCCATAGCCTCCTCTTGGGCTTACAATGCAAGGACCCTCGATTGTCCCTCCCATAGCCTCCTCTTGGGCTTACAATGCAAGGACCCTCGGATAGCCTCCTCTTGGGCTTCGTACAAGGACCCACGGGCTTCTTATAAGCATCCCCTATATCCAAATCAAATACCCTAGGAGATTAGACATTTATCATCTCTATGATAGGAGTATCTCTTCTATATCATCACAAACAATCAATCAATCAAACTTTTTTGCCACAAGGCTGGCTAATCAATCAAACTTTTTTGCCACAAGGCTGGCTAATCAATCAAACCGTTTTGCCACCATACTGGCTGATTAATCAAAGTTTTTGTCACAAGGCTGACTTCATTGAAACTTTTGCCACAAGGCTGGCTGATTAATCAAAACTTTTTGTCACAAGGCTGACTTCATTGAAAGTTTTTGCCACAAGGCTGGTTAAACAAACAAAAAACATCTTTATCATTCTAAGCGCTGTCGCGGGTCAAAAAATCATCGCCACGAAATTGTATCGAACAGAGTCGCCACCAAATTTTATTTATTCCAATGGGAATGGGAAAATATTGATAAAACCCACAAATGAAATGAAATGGACAAAGATGGTCTTCGCAACCAAATTTGGGTTCGGGAGTCGGTTAAGTAAGGGGAAGGTATTAGCACCCCTTACCTCCATCGTACTCGATGGGACCCATTTAGTTAATCTTGTGATCGATTGTTAGCTTATTATCTACTTGCGTTCTTTATTAATATATGGACAAGAAATAGACGGGATTTGGGTTTTTTATTATTGAGCTCGCCAAGACATTTGAGTCTTGTGCCTACGTATTCCCAATGGGGAAAGTCAGAGCGTTCGTAGTTCGAGGCTACGAAATTATATACTTTTTTTTTATTGGTGTGCTCGCCAAGACATTCGAGTCTTATGCCTACATATCTTCAATGGAAGAATCAGAGCGATTGTAGTTCTAAAGGAACTACGAATTTGTTTATTGATTTTGATGGGTCTAATCGCACTTGGGCGGGAAGACGAGTTTCTGAATGTGGTTCGCACTTGGGCGAGATTTGCATTGGGCAAAGAAAAGATGAGTTTGAAATGGGTGTTTTATGAAAAAGTGGAATTCGAGCATTCAAACAATGGCTTAACGGCCATCGCCTAAAATACTTGAAAGAGCAATAGCTAAATTGAGCTTGATGAATGGGGTACAAGCATTCAAACAAAGGCTTAACGGCCATCGCCTAAATGCTTGAAAGAGCAACTTGTACAAGTACGTACAAACCCCTCTTGGGTGGTGAAAGAGATTGAAACGACTCGAGTTTTGAGAAGTCCTTAATGCGATATAATCATTCAAACAAAGGCTTAACGACCATCGCCTAAATGTTTTAGAACAACTTGTACAAGTACGTACAAACCCTTCTAATTTCATCCATTGTGGACTCAACTCAATTTGATTGTAAAAAGAATTTTGATTGAAAAAAGGAACTTGGTATTGACCAAGGTTTGTTATGAAAATATTCGCACTTGGGCGATGAAAGGGATTCGCACTTGGGCGAGGAAAAGAACGATTCAATTGAGATTGTTTTTAGAGTTTTTGTAAAAGAAACAGACAAATCGAGTTTGAATGGGTCCTTAATGGAGTCTAAGCATTCAAACAAAGGCTTAACGGCCATCGCCCAAATGCTTTAGAACAATTTGTACAAGTACGTGCAAACCCTTCTTTTCATCCATTATTGACAAATTTCAATTCGACTATTAAAACAACTTTAAGGTTTTTTGATTGTGACAAAAGAAATTTGAAAATGATACTTGGTGTTGACCAATGTTTATTTTGATGAAAACCAATTGAGATTTTTTGAATTTTTCTAAGTAAAAATAAAAACTTGCTTTTATTTGTATTTTTTTTAATATATTTTGATCAAAGAAAATGCTACTACTACTTATATTAAAATAAAAAAAAAACAATTGAAATGCGGGTGCTGAAATTAAATCAGATACTGGTCTTTAAAGTCTTTTTTTTTTAGTTAAAATGGTTTTTTTGTTTAAAAAAGAAATGCCCAAATGGGCCTTATGTATCCAACTCGGTCCGGTTTGAACCGATACAACACATGCTAAACCTAAAAGAAACAAACGGCCTATCCTCTCAAACGTGTATTCTCTCTGCTCTCTCTGTAATTTCGCGAAAAAACAAAAGCAATATCAACGTTTTTTTTTTTTCTCTCTCGCGATTCTCTCGTTTTGGATCATTCATGGATGAATATAGTACATCAGCAACCAAACACATTAAACCCTTATCCCCAAATCAATCCCTAAAGCCCAGTGACTTTTACTATGAATTTTGGTTACAGATTGCATGGAAATCAAAGCGGTGATGGAAATAAAAGATTAAAGATAAATGGGAAAGAGAGAAACTAAATTGACAATAATAACTACCTCCTTCGATAATTTTCAGCGACGAATTTGCTCAGGTATTCGAATCTCACCCTCTTCTTTTGCGTTATGTTTCTTCTTCTTTTCGGCAAAATTCTTCTGTTTCTGATTTCTGAAATCTTCGTGTGTGTTGTGCGTAATGCTTCTGAGCGTGAGTTGTTTGAGGTTGAAGGACTGATATGAAGTTGAGTGGTGGTGAGGTTAGGTTATGGAGGCGGTTCGGTTTATATTGCTGTGTTTATGAGTGAGGTTGCATGATTGAAGGTTGAGGAGGATTTGAGTGGTTGTTTGATTATGGTGGGTTGAGTTTATGAAAGTATGAGGCTGAAGGAATGAGGCTGAGCTCGTTTCAGTTCTGAAGGTGAATGTGGTGGTTTCAGCTCTAAGGAATTTTCAGCCCTTTGTGATTCGTCTCCCCCTTTGTTGTGCTGATTGTTGTTGTTTATATAGTGTATAGGATTAGGGTTTGGATGAGAACTTAAGATGAAAAATGGGGGGAAAACCCGGAGAGCATTTGAATACTTTGGGTGCTCTGTTAAGTTGCTTTTACTTGATGCAGGTTTTGTGAGGCTATTTTGGTGTAATTTTTGGACAGATTGGAGCAGCTATAGTGCAGGGTCAGCAAAGATGCAGGCTATGCAGGCGGCTGGTATAGAGTGGTGAAGAGGTGGAGCAGCAACTGCAGTTTTTGGACTATTTGGTTTGTTGGTACAGAGCTGAAGATGCTTCAACATCACTTGTTTTTTTTTTTTATTTTGATTTATACAGTGACTGTAAAATGTAATTAATAAAAATTCTGTTTTTTTTTTCTCCTAAGTTTACAAGATGATGATGAGTGCTACTGTTTTAGAAATGCAAACAAATGGATTTTTGATATTTAGTGTGAACATGCATTTTAAATAAATCCTACTATATCTTATTATTTAATTAATCAGAAATTATTTAACAATTCTAAATGTTATTTTTAATTACCAACTAATTAATTTAGAAAAAATGATGAAAGATGCTAAATTTAATGAAAATATGCAAAACTTAAAATGATTTACTAATTGAAATGATGAGAAACTAATTGCAAATTTCATGCTAATTTGAAATTTAAAATGCAATGTGCGTAATCGAAACTTATTTTGGATGCAATCGAATTGATCGATACTAATGCAAATGAATCAGATGAAAAAAACTTAGGTCAAAATTTAGGGTGCGACAGATGCCCCTATTTAATTATCTTTAGCCAGATAGCTCGAAGGACTTTGATCTTCGGGATATCAAAGGCGAAAGGTAATTAAATACTAAGTGACCTGAATTTTGGCCCTTGATGCGATGAAATGTCATGAATGCATGGGTGCATGAAGTCTTGTTGAGGATATGAAGATGAAAAGTAAATTGTGGGGATCATGAAATGATCGCGTCAAGCAGTTCCAATGAGAATACTTATTGGGGAAAGGCAATGGTGCCAAAAATCTCTCTCAACCAATGAGTTGATTTGATTAAAAACAAGGAAACGGCCAACATCAACAAATGAGTTAATGAAGGTGAACAAAGAAATAATTATCAACTAATGAGTTGATTACAGAAGAACTGACTGATACTAACGTACGGGCTGATGAAATTTGACACATCGTCCACAACCAATGAGTTGAGTACGACTTAAAACAGATAGACTCCAACATCAACCAATGAGTTAATGTATGTAAACAACAATTCGTTATCAACCAATGAGTTGACTTTAAAAAACATAACTGACATCAACCAATGAGCTGATGAAAGTCGACACGTCGTCCACAACCAATGAGTTGAGTACGATTTAAAACAGATAGACGCCAACAACAACCAATGAGTTAATGTAGGTAAACAACAGTTCGTTATCAACCAATGAGTTGACTTTAAAAGACATAACTGACATCAACCAATGAGCTGATGAAAGTCGACACATCGTCCACAACCAATGAGTTGAGTACGATTTAAAACAGATAAACGCCAACATCAACCAATGAGTTAATGTAGGTAAACAACAATTCTTTATCAACCAATGAGTTGACTTTAAAAGACATAACTAACATCAACCAATGAACTGATGAAAGTCGACACATCGTCCACAACCAATGAGTTGAGTACGATTTTAAAATAGGAAGACACCAACATCAACCAATGAGCTAATGCAGGTAAACAACAATTCGGTATCAACCAATGAGTTGACTTTAAAAGACATAACTAACATCAACCAATGAGTTGATGAAAGTCGACACGTCGTCCTCAACCAATGAGTTGAGTGCGATCAGAACAGAAATAAAGTTGCCATCAACCAATGAGCTGATGAGGGTATGAAGAAATTGATTTCAACCAATGAGTTGATTTGAGTTAAACGGAAAATGAAAGACCAACCACAACCAATGAGTTGAAGAGGTAAATGATAAATTTCAACCGATGGGCTGACAACAAGAGAAGGATTATTCTCAACCAATGGGTTGATTCTAATGACAAGAGAATTGACGATTGATTTTAACCAATGGGTTGACTCAAGTTAACAGGAAGATAATGATCCCCTATGCATCCTTTGTGCTGATGTATGAGACATTTTTATTTTTATTTTCTTTTGTGCAAATTGATGCACATGATGCATATGACAATTGATCAATGCAGGTAATGAATTTACTGGATGGGTCCCAATGGGCAGTGAATTTTTGGGTATCCATGGTGGACCAGGCTTGTATTTCAATGGAAAAGACATAGCAAGATTGAAATTTTGATTTGACGTTGTGGGAGGTTGCCCCATGAATGATATGCATGATTGATGAATGCATGCTATGAATGAAATTTGTGGTTGGAGTATTTGAAGGGATGCCTTAGTGGAGGGCAATGATTTTTTTGTGAAGTGGAGAAGGTTTCTTGGTAGAAGGTTTACACAAGCATAATTCCCGACACCAGTTCTTAGTTTGAGGAGGGCTACTTGATATGACATAGTCTGCTTGGACGGTTTGAAGGAAAGGTCTTGGTCTTGATTTGCCCTAGAATGCTGAGTCCATGGAGAAACTTGCTTCAATGAAATTTGGATTCAAATTGATGATCCTGATATGAAATGCCCAGTCCTTGGGAACTTGGAGATGAATTGTCCCAGTGAAGGACTTCTGAAGTGATGTGACCTTGATGGTGCCACTTTTAGGCTCTTTGAATGATTTCATTGTTGGAACTTCCTTGGTGGAAAGTGCTGATTTGCAGATGAAACTATTCAATTCAAAATGGTAATTTTAATGCGACGTGCATGCGAGTTTTGAAAACAAATCATTTATTGAAATGAAACTGTGGTATTCGATGAATAAATCCCGATGAGGATGCAATGGAATTTTGAAATTGAAGATGTTAAAGATGATGTGATAACGTGGTATCAAATAAATGATTAGCAAATATTCAGGAGTCAGGTTAACGCAACCTTGCTTTAGTATGCTTTCAGAAGAAACCTTGCTTCAATTAGGACTTTTGAAGGTTATAACGTGGTCAGGTTCACGGTTTAAGAAACAAAGGATATAAGCTCAAAAATTTTATTTTTAACCCACCCATTCTTCGTGATGTACTCCAGTCCTAAGTTCAGTTAACTCTTACAAGTATTCGACTTCCAAGAGAATTTGCAGACGATGTTTGAGAACCAATGAGTTATGAGGTGGCAGTCACCTATTCTTCGTTGAAAGTCACACAAGTTTGTTCTTGTTTTTGACAATGATCTCTTGATCTCTTCTTTTTTTTTTTTGACTTTTGTATTCCTAATTTTTGCCTAAGTCTCCTTTTTAGGTTTTGACTTAGCAGAATTTTCTTTGATTTTGGAACAACTTGTGTGACAATTGTTCAATGATATGAGAATTTGAGATTTGTGACTGCCTTATTGATGTTCCAAGGGAAACGACTGTCGTAAGCTTTGAATTTTCACTACTACTTCGACATTGTGTACGAAGAGAGGATGCGGTTGAACCTTTGGTCGGGAATGGTTCCCATGAAATGATTCTCTTGGAAATCAGATGCATTAGTCATTTTAACTGAACAACTACCCTGCCCCAGGTTTTTTATTAAGGGCTCAAATTTCGTGCAAAAAGAATACACCTACTTCTAAGGCTCAAAGGGGTTAACGAGGGATTATCATCCTTATATCTCCAGTGTTTGGGGATTTGAAAGAAAGCCTGTACATCATCAACAAAGTTTCGTTTGAAAGCACACTGATGCAAATTGGGTATTTGTTTATCATCATCCTCCCTGGAACCTTGCTTAGACAGAAAGCTGATAAAGAGAGTGAAGTGGAAAAGCAAAATATTTTTTTTGAATTTTGATTTTGTGTAAGTGATATATAATTAAAGCAAGAAAAACACATTATGATTGATTCAAAACAAATGCAATGCTCATTTCATTAAAATTACGATTAAGGATTACAGAATTCAAAAGCAACAAAGCACAATACAAACAAGGAAAAATTAACAAATGAAATGACAGAGGCCTAGTAACTATCAGCAGCAAGGATGAGCTTTCCCGTCTGATATCTGGCTTTAGGATAATCCCTTGTGTCTCGGCCCTCAATGGGGTAGGGGATTAGTGACCACATTTGGATTAATATCTCGGAAGGTGAGCATCTTGCTTTCGATCAGATCTTGAACCTTCTCCTTCAGAACCCAACAGTCTTCAATGGAATGACCAACTACTCCACTATGAAAAGCACATTTAGCATTAGGATTATATCCTTTGGAGAACGGTGGAGTTGGAGCTTTAGTTGGCCTAGGAGCTATCAACGACTTATGGATTAGTGCAGGCCACAATTCAGTGTAAGTCATTGGAATTGGGTCGATGCGGCGAGGCTCCTTTGGCGGATCCTTCTGGGGCCTATTCTGATTCTGCTGCCTATTCTGATTTTGTTGAGAATTCTGAGGAGCACTTCGTGAAGCATTCTGATGAGAAGCGTTCCATGGTTGTTGATGCGATGGCATTGGGAAGTACGGTTGTTGATGTTGAGCAGCTGCAACATGTGGATACTGATAGTAAGGCATGAATGGTGCTTGTGGATAAGTTGGAACTTGGTAAGGTTGTGGATTTTGAGTTTCTTCACCACTAGTCACAACAGCATTAGTTTCTCCTTCTTTCTTCCTCTGGAAGTTTCCAGGAAATCTCTTTGCTTGGTTGTTGTTGGATGATTCAGCAGCATTGACAATCTTGCCATTTTTCAAACCTTCTTCGACCCTTTCTCCAATGGTGACCAGGTCAGCAAAGCTAGAAGAGACACTTCCAATCATTTTCTCATAGAAGACTGGCTTCAAGGTATCCATAAACATACTAGTAAGCTCTTTTTCAGCAAGAGGAGGTTCGACTTGAGCAGCTAGCTCTCTCCAGCGTTGGGCATACACTTTGAAAGTTTCTCTATCTCTCATGGTCATAGTCTGAAGTTGTCTGCGATCAAGGGCTAAGTCCATGTTGTACTTGTATTGTTTCAGGAAAGCTTCGCCTAAGTCTCTCCATGTTTGGATATGCTCCCTCTTCAAACTCATGTACCATTTCAGAGAAGCTCCAGCCAAGCTATCTTGAAAGATGTGAACGAGCAATTTGTCATTGTTGGCATAAGCGGCCATCTTGCGAAAGTACATAGTCAGATGATCTTTAGGACAAGTATGCCCCTTGTACTTTTCGAATTCAGGGACTTTGAACTTTGCAGGTACAGTCAAGTCAGAAACCAGGCAGAGGTTCATGGTATCAAATCCAAAAATGTCATTTCCTTCAACGGCTTTCAACCTTTTCTCGAGGACATTGTACTTTTCTTTCACTTCCTCCACCTCGTGGTTGTGTTCTGGATCGCCACGTTCGGAATCATCAACATGATAGACAAAAGGAGGATTGTTGAAAGTAGGTTGAACAGTAGTGTGAACAATCGGTGACTGTTCAGCGACGACCGGTATTGGTGCAATTTGTTGCGCAGAAAGTCCTACTCCCAAAGTATTCGCGAATGGGGGAGTATAACCAGGTGGTAAACCAAATTCTGGCCAGGTAGAAGGTGGCCTCTGAACGGGAATGGGATCCTCAACAGCTTCGGAGACTTCAGCTACGACAGTTCTTTGGGGTTCAGCATCCCTAGCTATTAGCACTTGCATCATCTCAGTGAGCTTGGTGATGCTTCCCTTCAATTCGTCGATTTCCATCCTAACTTCCATGTTGTGTTGCTCTTGGTCAGCCATTCTTTTTCGAGAAACACTACGCGTCTGATAAGGATGTCGGGGAATCAGCTTGCCTTGTTAAACTGTTGGAGGAATAGATGTATGAGTACTGGATTGAGATGCAAATGAATGCAGATGCATGATGATTTTTTTGTTTTTAATGCAAGAATCAATGCAATGTCATATCATGTATGATTCACAAGTAATGGGCTTTCAATCAATTGGATACAGAAAAATTCAATTTATTTGGCACACAGTGGCTCACCACAGGATAGTTCTAAGGTTTTTTGACAAGGTTCTAGACGCGGTTCTCAGAGTTACAAACTTCTTTCGAAAACTCAGTCGTCTAGTAAATAACTTACCACCCAACTGTGTTTTCAAACGAAGTCTATTCTGAGTGTGGTTTTCGCACATACCCACAGTAATAGTTACGTTACGCAGGTTGGGTGCGAAACCACCATTTCCTAAAAGTCATGGTTTCAGGGTCTTTCTAAAAGGTCCCTAGAGTTAACGATCCGAATTGAAAACATCATCGCTCGAGTAAATAACTTGCTCAACCAAAGACATCTTCTCAAAGGACCTACTCTAGGCGGGGTATTAGTATCTCCTACTTGACACTACGTCAAGCAAGTTTAATACTAAACCACCATCTTATCTTATGTGTTTCTTGAGCTCGGGCGTAGAGCTTTGTCCATAAAGTGCCAATAATAAAAAGATTCTAACCATGATGATAAGAAATCAAACAATGATATAATAAAGGCAATAAAGAAGCAAGTAAATAAATGAAAACAACATCACAAGAAAAATTAAATTAGGGTTGACTCTCTTTTAAATCCCCAGCAGAGTCGCCAGCTGTCGCGGGTCAAAAAATCATCGCCACGAAATTGTATCGAACAGAGTCGCCACCAAATTTTATTTATTCCAATGGGAATGGGAAAATATTGATAAAACCCACAAATGAAATGAAATGGACAAAGATGGTCTTCGCAACCAAATTTGGGTTCGGGAGTCGGTTAAGTAAGGGGAAGGTATTAGCACCCCTTACC
Organism: Vicia villosa; assembly: GCF_029867415.1. Lineage (NCBI taxonomy): Eukaryota > Viridiplantae > Streptophyta > Magnoliopsida > Fabales > Fabaceae > Vicia > Vicia villosa. The sequence continues at coordinate 51,370,366 of NC_081186.1, forward strand.
TCCATCGTACTCGATGGGACCCATTTAGTTAATCTTGTGATCGATTGTTAGCTTATTATCTACTTGCGTTCTTTATTAATATATGGACAAGAAATAGACGGGATTTGGGTTTTTTATTATTGAGCTCGCCAAGACATTTGAGTCTTGTGCCTACGTATTCCCAATGGGGAAAGTCAGAGCGTTCGTAGTTCGAGGCTACGAAATTATATACTTTTTTTTTATTGGTGTGCTCGCCAAGACATTCGAGTCTTATGCCTACATATCTTCAATGGAAGAATCAGAGCGATTGTAGTTCTAAAGGAACTACGAATTTGTTTATTGATTTTGATGGGTCTAATCGCACTTGGGCGGGAAGACGAGTTTCTGAATGTGGTTCGCACTTGGGCGAGATTTGCATTGGGCAAAGAAAAGATGAGTTTGAAATGGGTGTTTTATGAAAAAGTGGAATTCGAGCATTCAAACAATGGCTTAACGGCCATCGCCTAAAATACTTGAAAGAGCAATAGCTAAATTGAGCTTGATGAATGGGGTACAAGCATTCAAACAAAGGCTTAACGGCCATCGCCTAAATGCTTGAAAGAGCAACTTGTACAAGTACGTACAAACCCCTCTTGGGTGGTGAAAGAGATTGAAACGACTCGAGTTTTGAGAAGTCCTTAATGCGATATAATCATTCAAACAAAGGCTTAACGACCATCGCCTAAATGTTTTAGAACAACTTGTACAAGTACGTACAAACCCTTCTAATTTCATCCATTGTGGACTCAACTCAATTTGATTGTAAAAAGAATTTTGATTGAAAAAAGGAACTTGGTATTGACCAAGGTTTGTTATGAAAATATTCGCACTTGGGCGATGAAAGGGATTCGCACTTGGGCGAGGAAAAGAACGATTCAATTGAGATTGTTTTTAGAGTTTTTGTAAAAGAAACAGACAAATCGAGTTTGAATGGGTCCTTAATGGAGTCTAAGCATTCAAACAAAGGCTTAACGGCCATCGCCCAAATGCTTTAGAACAATTTGTACAAGTACGTGCAAACCCTTCTTTTCATCCATTATTGACAAATTTCAATTCGACTATTAAAACAACTTTAAGGTTTTTTGATTGTGACAAAAGAAATTTGAAAATGATACTTGGTGTTGACCAATGTTTATTTTGATGAAAACCAATTGAGATTTTTTGAATTTTTCTAAGTAAAAATAAAAACTTGCTTTTATTTGTATTTTTTTTAATATATTTTGATCAAAGAAAATGCTACTACTACTTATATTAAAATAAAAAAAAAACAATTGAAATGCGGGTGCTGAAATTAAATCAGATACTGGTCTTTAAAGTCTTTTTTTTTTAGTTAAAATGGTTTTTTTGTTTAAAAAAAGAAATGCCCAAATGGGCCTTATGTATCCAACTCGGTCCGGTTTGAACCGATACAACACATGCTAAACCTAAAAGAAACAAACGGCCTATCCTCTCAAACGTGTATTCTCTCTGCTCTCTCTGTAATTTCGCGAAAAAACAAAAGCAATATCAACGTTTTTTTTTTTCTCTCTCGCGATTCTCTCGTTTTGGATCATTCATGGATGAATATAGTACATCAGCAACCAAACACATTAAACCCTTATCCCCAAATCAATCCCTAAAGCCCAGTGACTTTTACTATGAATTTTGGTTACAGATTGCATGGAAATCAAAGCGGTGATGGAAATAAAAGATTAAAGATAAATGGGAAAGAGAGAAACTAAATTGACAATAATAACTACCTCCTTCGATAATTTTCAGCGACGAATTTGCTCAGGTATTCGAATCTCACCCTCTTCTTTTGCGTTATGTTTCTTCTTCTTTTCGGCAAAATTCTTCTGTTTCTGATTTCTGAAATCTTCGTGTGTGTTGTGCGTAATGCTTCTGAGCGTGAGTTGTTTGAGGTTGAAGGACTGATATGAAGTTGAGTGGTGGTGAGGTTAGGTTATGGAGGCGGTTCGGTTTATATTGCTGTGTTTATGAGTGAGGTTGCATGATTGAAGGTTGAGGAGGATTTGAGTGGTTGTTTGATTATGGTGGGTTGAGTTTATGAAAGTATGAGGCTGAAGGAATGAGGCTGAGCTCGTTTCAGTTCTGAAGGTGAATGTGGTGGTTTCAGCTCTAAGGAATTTTCAGCCCTTTGTGATTCGTCTCCCCCTTTGTTGTGCTGATTGTTGTTGTTTATATAGTGTATAGGATTAGGGTTTGGATGAGAACTTAAGATGAAAAATGGGGGGAAAACCCGGAGAGCATTTGAATACTTTGGGTGCTCTGTTAAGTTGCTTTTACTTGATGCAGGTTTTGTGAGGCTATTTTGGTGTAATTTTTGGACAGATTGGAGCAGCTATAGTGCAGGGTCAGCAAAGATGCAGGCTATGCAGGCGGCTGGTATAGAGTGGTGAAGAGGTGGAGCAGCAACTGCAGTTTTTGGACTATTTGGTTTGTTGGTACAGAGCTGAAGATGCTTCAACATCACTTGTTTTTTTTTTTTATTTTGATTTATACAGTGACTGTAAAATGTAATTAATAAAAATTCTGTTTTTTTTTTCTCCTAAGTTTACAAGATGATGATGAGTGCTACTGTTTTAGAAATGCAAACAAATGGATTTTTGATATTTAGTGTGAACATGCATTTTAAATAAATCCTACTATATCTTATTATTTAATTAATCAGAAATTATTTAACAATTCTAAATGTTATTTTTAATTACCAACTAATTAATTTAGAAAAAATGATGAAAGATGCTAAATTTAATGAAAATATGCAAAACTTAAAATGATTTACTAATTGAAATGATGAGAAACTAATTGCAAATTTCATGCTAATTTGAAATTTAAAATGCAATGTGCGTAATCGAAACTTATTTTGGATGCAATCGAATTGATCGATACTAATGCAAATGAATCAGATGAAAAAAACTTAGGTCAAAATTTAGGGTGCGACAAGCGCCATAAGTGGCATGGCCCAGGGCTTATAATGAAAAGATTTTCAAACAAAAACAAACAGATGTATGTGATGATATAGATTAGATACATCGAACATTGAGATGACATTTGTCTCTTATCCTTTGCTTCCACTAGCATAAGTGGGAACTACGATTGCTCTGACTTTCTCAACATCCCTTTGAGAATACGTAGGCACAAGGTCGATCCTTGGCGAGCAAAACTTCTCTCTCAAACCACTCAAACCTTAGCACCCGTAGACCCCGAGCTACAGATGCTCTGATTCCCACTAAGGGATATGTATGCAGAGGATCGCGATGATCTTTGCGAGCATAATCAAACAAACACCTTAGGTCCCACCTCTTTCTCACAAGAACCTCCACCATAACAAGAATGGAATAAACAAAACAAAGAAACCTATAGAGTACTATAGATACGTTGGGTGCTAATACCTTCCCTTGGTATAACCAACCCTCTTACCCAAGATCTCTCCCCACTTTTAAGGTTATTGCAGCTTTTTTCCTGTTCCTCTTTTGGAAACAATAAAAAGTTTGGTCGGTACAAAAGAAAAATCATTTTTTTGAGCACTCGAGCCCAAAGAAGGCATCAGGTGTCTCATCCCGAAAAAAGGATACGATTTTTCGCCCGCGACAGGTACTCCACAGCAAAATGGTTTGGCTGAAAGGTTTAATCGAACTATTTTAGACAGAGTTAGATGCATGTTGACTAGTGCGGGGTTAAAGAAGGTATTCTGGGCTGAGGTTATTTTGACAGCAACATATCTGATAAACAGATGTCCTTCGACAGTGTTAGATATGAAGACACCTGAAGAAGTTTGGTCGGGACATCCACCAGATCTCGACAAACTGAGAGTATTTGGCTGCGTAGCCTATGCTCACATTAGGCAAGACAAGGTTGAACCTAGAGCTCTAAAATGCATGTTCATGGGATACCCTGAAGGAGTCAAAGCTTATAGGCTATGGTGCCTAGAGCCAGGTCACAGGAGGTGTATCACCAGTCGAGATGTAGTTTTCAATGAAGCTGAAATGGCTTTTAAGAAAACTGATGATGTTGGAGTGGATTTTTCTGAATCAGAAGGAGATCCAACATTATTGGATAATTTTAAAACTTTTTCTGAATATGATTCAGACTAGGAGTGGATTTTTCTGAATCAGAAGGAGATCCAACATTATTGGATAATTTTAAAACTTTTTCTTTTAATTCAGAATTTTCATACTCAAGCTTCTTAGTTTCAAATTCAAATTTCTTTTTCAGCTTTTTGTATTTGATACTAAGATGAGCTTTTAATTCAAGAAGCTCTGTTAGACTGGAAACTAACTCTTCTCTAGATAGTTCAGAAAATACCTCTTCAGAATCTGATTCTGATGTAGATTCTGATCCATCATCTTCTGTCGCCATCAGCGCAAAGTTTGCCTGCTCTCCTTCAGAGTCTGATCCTGATTCTGATTCAGAATCATCCCATGTTGCCATAAGACCTTTCTTCTTATGAAACTTCTTCTTGGGATTCTCCTTCTGAAGTTTCGGACACTCATTCTTGTAATGTCCAGGCTCATTGCACTCATAGCAGACAGCCTTCTTCTTGTCAGATCTTCTGCCACCAGAAGATTCTCCATGTTCAAATCTCTTTGAACTTCTGAAGCCTCTGAACTTCCTTTGCTTGTTCTTCCAGAGTTGGTTCACCCTTCTGGAGATCATGGACAGTTCATCTTCTTCTTCAGATTCTGATTCTTCAGGATCTTCTTCTCTGGCCTGAAAAGCGTTAGTGCATTTTTTAATATTAGATTTTAATGCAATAGACTTACCTTTCTTCTGAGGCTCGTTTGCGTCCAGCTCAATTTCATGGCTTCTCAAGGCACTGATAAGCTCTTCCAAAGAAACTTCATTCAGATTCTTGGCAATCTTGAATGCAGTCACCATTGGACCCCATCTTCTGGGCAAACTTCTGATGATCTTCTTTACATGATCAGCCTTGGTGTAGCCTTTGTCAAGAACTCTCAATCCAGCAGTCAGAGTTTGAAATCTTGAAAACATCTTTTCAATGTCTTCATCATCCTCCATCTTGAAGGCTTCATACTTCTGGATTAGTGCAAGAGCTTTGGTCTCCTTGACTTGAGCATTTCCTTCATGAGTCATCTTCAAGGACTCATATATGTCATGGGCCGTTTCCCTGTTAGATATCTTCTCATACTCAGCATGAGAGATAGCATTCAGCAAAACAGTCCTGCATTTGTGATGATTCTTGAAATCTTTCTTTTGATCATCATTCATTTCGCTTCTCGTGAGCCTTACACCAGTAGCTTTAACAGGATGTTTGTAACCATCCAACAGAAGATCCCATAGATCAGCATCTAGACCAAGAAAGTAACTTTCCAGTTTATCTTTCCAATATTCAAAGTTTTCACCATCGAATATTGGTGGTCTAGTATAACCATTGTTACCATTGTATTGCTCAGCAGAGCCAGATGTAGATGCAGCTGGATTTGTTGGAATTTCACCAGCCATCTTTTACTGAAGCGTTTTTCTCTTCCTGAATCTTTTCTAAACACGGTTAAGTGCTTGCACCTTAGAACCGGCGCTCTGATGCCAATTGAAGGATAGAAAAACACTTAGAAAGGGGGGGTTTGAATAAGTGTAGTCTTAAAAACTTGAACGATAAAAATAAATTGCACAGTTATTTTTATCCTGGTTCGTTGTTAACTAAACTACTCCAGTCCACCCCCACGGAGTGATTTACCTCACCTGAGGATTTAATCCACTAATCGCAACAGATTACAATGGTTTTCCACTTAGTCCGCGACTAAGTCTTCTAGAGTATCCTGATCACAACCTGATCACTCCAGGAACAAATGCTTAGACACAAGCAAAGAATTTCTTAGAGTATCCTGACCACCACGTGATCACTCTAATTACAACTGCTTAGACACAAGCTAAGACTTCCTAGAGTATCCTGATCAACACTTGATCACTCTAGTTACTTACAAATTAATGTAATCAAATAAGAGTTTTACAATGCTTCTTAAAAGCTATAATCACAACAGTGATATTTCTCTTAACGTTTAAGCTTAATCTCACTAATATATTACAACAGCAATGTAGTGAGCTTTGATGAAGATGAAGTTTCTGAGCTTTGAATTTGAGCAGCGTTTCAGCAAGTTAATTGTTTGCAAATCGTCAACCTTGCTTCTCATCAGAACTTCATATTTATAGGCGTTTGAGAAGATGACCGTTGAGCGCATTTAATGCTTTGCGTGTTCCGTACAGCTTTGCATTTAATGTTTCACGCTTTTGTCAACTACCTCGAGCCTTGTTCACGCTGTGTCTACTGATGTTGCCTTTAATAGCTTCCAACGTTCCTTTTGTCAGTCAGCGTAGCCTGCCACCTGTACTTTCTTCTGATCTGATGTTTGTGAATATAATATTTGAATATCATCAGATTCAAACAGCTTGGTGCATAGCATCTTCTTGTCTTCTGACCTTGAAGTGCTTCGGAGCGTGATTCCATGAGAACTTCAGTGCTTCTGCTTCTGATCTCAAGTTCTTCTGATGCTTCCATAGACCCATGTTCTGATTCTGCCTTGACCATCTTCTGATGTCTTGCCAGACCATGTTCTGATGTTGCATGCTGAACCTTCTGAGACAAAGCTTCTGAGCGCTGATTTATGCATACTCTTTATATATTTCCTGAAATGGAAATTGCAATGTATTAGAGTACCACATTATCTCACACAAAATTCATATCCTTGTTATAATCAAAACTAAGAATATTGATCAGAACAAATCTTGTTCTAACAATCTCCCCCTTTTTGATGATGACAAAAACATATATAAATGATATGAATTTGCGATCAGAAAGAGCAGACGGCTAAAGACAAATTACACAGCTATAGCATAAGCATATGAATATGTCTCCCCCTGAGATTAACAATCTCCCCCTGAGATGAATAATCTCCCCCTGAAATAAATACTCGAAGAACTTTGATAATAAAAGACTTCCCTGATTATTTCGGTAGAGACGATCACATAAGCTTCTGTCTTCTGATAATTCATAGCTTCTGACTTCTGCTTCCATTGGACAGCTTCAGAACTTGAATTTCTTTAGATTCCTAGAACACTCACAGCTTCTGATTCCTGCTTCCGTTTAGGACAGCTTCAGAACTTGAATTTCTTTGATCTTCAGAACATTCACAGCTTCTGATTCCTGCTTCCATTTAGGACAGCTTCAGAACTTGAATTTCTTTGATCTTCAGAACATTCACAGCTTCTGATTCATGCTTCCATTTAGGACAGCTTCAGAACTTGAGTTTTCTGGATCTTTAGAACATTCACAGCTTCTGATTTCTGCTTCCCTCGGATAGCTTCAGAGCTTTGAATTTCTTCTTACATCACTTCATGCTAGATTGTATCAGAACATTGTTGAATGTACCAGAGCATCATCAGAGCATCTCTACATCCTGAAATGTTACAGAACAAAACTAAACGACAAAAGTCAGCATGAATGAGTTAGAACATAAAATGTGTATCAGAACACAAAATATGTATCAGAGCCATATAAGCCATATAGAATATATCAAATCCAATAGACAATGTATCAGAGCAAATAGACAATGATTTGGATCATATTCTATTATCAGATTTTCTGATCATTCTTGCTTCTTGCTTCTGATTCTGAAGCTTCCTAGCACTCAGCTTGCTTCAAGAATCCAAGAGCTATCTCTGATCATTTCTTCCTTCTTGCTTCGTATGTTGATCTTGAATCTTCGATTCCTGCAACAACACAACTTAAAAACATAGAACTTTGCAAGTTCTGTTAGTAAATGTGGAGCCTTTTTACTCGGTAACTGATAATATTAATCAGATCATTTATCATATATTTTCTCCCCCTTTTTGTCATAACATCAAAAAGCATAAAAGATTCAGATGTAAAGCAAGAGACAAAGGAAAGAAACATAGATAACTTTTCATTGATTTCAACAAGAAGGATTACAAAAGAGGAATGCAGGAAAACAGATGCAACAAGGAAAGAAAACTACAAAGACCAAAGGACTAAGATCCTAGCCTACGCAAAATCCGTGCCAAAACATCATGAATCCCGTCAGTGCTTGTAGCTTGCCTTGCCATGAAGGAGCGAAACTCAGCATTGGCTGCTTCTTGCGCGTCCAAACGAGAAGCCAGCATAGCTTGATTCTGATGAAGAGCTTCCAAGGTCTCCATCAGAGCTGAGGTTTCACCAGAAGAAGAGGCACCAGAATTTCTGCCAAAAGGGACAGCAATCTCAGCAGGGCGATCTTCTGGAAGGTCTTCAGCTTGTGCATCTTCCATCTCCTCATCTGAGTCTGACTCAGAAGTAGCCTCAGCATATTCTGGTTCAGGCAGCTCAGAAGTTCCAACTTCCAACGCTTGAAGAATAGCTGCTAGGTTTGTTGGAGGAGTAGGACCAGCAACTTCAGCAGGATAAACCACTACTGGAAAGACCATGTGAGGTGCTTTTTCAGAAGGGTTCATTCTGAACCAGTTAAACAGCCACTGAAAATCTCCAGTCAGCACAGGAAACCATGGTCTCCACACCACGATGTCTCTGCAGAGATTTTCTTCTTCCAACTCATCTGCAGGTATCTTCTCCTCAAGAACTCTTCTGTTCCTGATGAGATGGTGATAGCTGCTTTCACCAACTTCCAACCGAAGACCACTAACACCAGGTGCTTCAGACATGATCCTTCTCTGAATATCTGTAGCCCTAGCCAGAAAATCCTGACGAAAGGTATCCCAAAGGTTGCATGTGGCATACTCATCCAGATGGTTAAGGTGAGCAGCACCCAGAATCTCCAACCAGCTATTTACATCAGAATGTAAAAGCTCCAGAAATGATTGAGTGGCAGGGGTTGGAGGGTTGACAGTGAACCTGGAGTCGGGAAAAACAACACTGTAGGGGTTAGGTGTTCTGGTGGGAAAAGGGTGTGAGAGAGATGAAGAGATATCTGAGGGATGGGTTGAAGGAGAGGAGATATCAGATGGTGAAGAAGGTGGTTCCGAGAGGATGAATGAGGAGGAAGAGGTGGTGGAGGTCTGTGAAGAGGAAGGTGATTGAGGGGTACCGTCGAGGGGTTGATACACACGTCTAGAGTAGTTTCCAGACATCATAGCTTCAAACGGGTTCACTTTGAGAGGGTCATAGGTAATCCTTACTCTTTTTGGTTTGGTTTCTTGTTCAGCAGTTGCCTTTCTCTTTTGTTTTCGATCATTTTCTTGATTTCCAGAGCTTGACGATGGATTCATGATGAAGTTGCAGATATTGGAAACTGCTAGGGTTTATGATATGAATGCAAAGAGAGAGAACGAAAAAGAAACTGAATGCAAAGTGAGAGAAATATAAGAGGGAAAAGAAACGTTTGAAGAGTATAAAAAGAAAACTGAAAGAGAGTAAATGATGGATAGCATTTAATGTTACGTGACGTGAGGAGAGATAATAATGACAAAAGACGTGATTTGCACAGTTACCTAAGTAGACGTCCCATCAACTGCAAGCACGCTTGTCCAGGAATAGTGAACACGTGTTTACCATCTGGATAGCCAGTTACAGCTGTTTTGCTTTTAAAGAGATTCTGAATCAACTTAGACAATGAAACGTTAGTAATAACTGAATCACAATTTCTAATTGATTTCAATCAGAACTTCTTATAACAAAAAAAAATCCAATTTCATTTCAGAAGATACTCATACAAGATCTTCTCATCTTCTCATTCTGGGCATAAATCCATACTGATATTCTTCAGAATGAACTTAAACCTATCTTCAGCAAGGGGTTTTGTAAAGATATCAGCCCATTGATGGTTTGTATCCACAAAGTTTAAAGATATAACACCCTTCTGAACATAGTCCCTAATGAAATGATGTTTAATCTCAATATGTTTAGCTTTTGAATGTAAAATAGGATTCTTAAATAAACATATAGCAGAAGTATTATCACAGAAAATAGGAATGTTACTCTCATATATCTGATAATCTTCCAGCTGACTTCTCATCCAAAGCATTTGTGTGCTACAACCAGCAGCAACAACATATTCTGCTTCTGTTGTTGAGAGGGCAATAGTAGCTTGCTTCTTGTTGTACCATGAGATCAGATGACTTCCAAGAAATTGACAACTTCCAGAAGTGCTCTTTCTTTCTATTCTATCTCCAACATAGTCAGCATCACAGAATCCTACTAAGTTGTAGTCTTTAGATCTTCTGTAAACTAAACCAACATTAGTAGTACCTTTCAGATACCTTAGAATTCTCTTAACCGCTGTTAAATGAGATTCTCTTGGATCTGATTGGAATCGAGCACACAAACAAACACTAAAGAGAATGTCAGGTCTAAAAGCAGTTAGATATAGAAGAGATCCAATCATACCTCTGTACAACTTCTGATCTACCTTCTTACTTACCTCATCCTTACCCAGTACACATGTTGGATGCATAGGAGTTTTGGCTTCTTTGCTTTCAGAAAGATTAAACTTCTTCAGAAGTTCTTTCACATACTTCGTTTGATGAACATAGGTTCCATCGGAAGTTTGGTTGATTTGAATCCCAAGGAAGTACTTGAGTTCTCCCATCATGCTCATTTCAAATTCAGCCTGCATAGACTCAGCAAACTCCTTTCCAAGTGTAGCATTAGATGTTCCAAAGATAATATCATCAACATATATTTGACAAATTAAAATATCCTTTTTAAATGTTTTACAAAAGAGAGTAGTGTCCACTTTTCCTCTAGTGAAACCATTTTCCAGAAGGAAAGAACTCAAACATTCATACCAAGCTCTGGGAGCTTGTTTCAATCCGTATAATGATTTCTTTAATTTAAAAACATGATTTGGAGACATGGAGTCTTCAAAACCAGGAGGTTGGTGGACATAAACTTCTTCATCTATATAACCAATTAAGAAGGCAATCTTGACATCCATCTGATAAAGAGTGATGTTGTGTTGAGTGGCAAAAGAAATTAATAGACGAATAGATTCTAACCTGGCCACTGGTGCAAAGGTTTCTGTATAATCAATCCCTTCTTGCTGACTATAACCCTGAGCAACCAGTCTGGCTTTGTTTCTTACCACTTCACCTTTCTCACTTAGCTTGTTTCTGAAAACCCACTTAGTACCGATGATGTTAAATCCTTTTGGTTTAGGAACCAAGTCCCATACATCATTCCTTGTAAACTGATTTAGTTCTTCTTGCATGGCAATTATCCAGTCTGGATCTTCTAGAGCTTGATCAACAGAAGTTGGCTCGATCAAAGAAACAAGACCTAATTGACATTCTGCATTGTTCTTAAGGAATGCCCTTGTTCTGATGGGATCATCTTTCTTTCCAAGGATCACATCTTCTGAATGAGCTGAGGCAAGTCTAGGTGATCTTCTGATAGTTGGTTCTTTTCAGAAATCCTAAGATTCTCTAAAGATGCAGCAACTTGATCTTCTGATCCAGTACTTCTGAGACTGCCAGCTTCTGCAGCTTTGCTTCTTGATTCTACTGCTTCTGATATATCAATATCAAAATCTGCAAAATTCTCAAACTGCTTTGGTTTTTCAAGACCAAGCTTATCATCAAACCTGATATTGATTGATTCTTCAACAATCAATGTTTCAGTATTGTATACTCTGTAGCCTTTAGAGCGTTCAGAATATCCAAGAAGGAAACACTTTTGTGCTTTAGAATCAAACTTACCAAGATGATCTTTAGTATTCAGAATAAAACATACACATCCAAAAGGATGGAAATATGAAATGTTGGGCTTTCTGTTCTTCCACAATTCATAAGGAGTCTTATTTAGAATAGGTCTGATAGAGATTCTATTCTGAATATAACACGCAGTGTTAATTGCTTCTGCCCAGAAATGCTTAGCCATATTGGTTTCATTGATCATGGTTCTGGCCATTTCTTGTAGAGTCCTATTCTTTCGCTCTACAACTCCATTTTGCTGTGGAGTTCTAGGACAAGAGAAATCATGGGCAATACCATTTTCTTTGAAGAACTCCTCAAAGAATCTGTTCTAAAATTCGCCACCATGATCACTTCTGACCTTTATGATTTTACACTCTTTCTCAGATTGAATCTGAGTGTAGAATTCAAAGAACACTGAATGAGACTCATCCTTGTGTTTCAAGAACTTTACCCATGTCCAGCGGCTATAATCATCAACGATGACTAATCCATATTTCTTCCCTCTGACAGATGCTGTTTTGACTGGGCCAAACAGATCAATGTGCAAGAGTTCTAACGGCCTTGAGGTAGAAACAACATTCTTAGACTTGAATGCAGGTCTGGAGAACTTGCCCTTCTGACATGCTTCACAAAGAGCATCTGATTTGTATTTCAGATTTGGGAGTCCTCTGACTAGATTTAGTTTGTTAATCTGAGAGATCTTTCTAAAACTAGCATGTCCTAATCTTCTGTGCCAGACCCATTGCTCTTCAGAAACAGACATAAGACAAGTCACCTTCTGCTTCTCAAGATCAGAAAGATCAATCTTATAAATGTTGTTCTTCCTCTTGCCTGTAAATAGGATTGAGCCATCCTTCTGACTTACAGCCTTGCAAGACTTTTGATTGAAGATTATATCATAGCCATTGTCACTTAATTTACTTATGGACAATAAGTTATGAGCTAATCCTTCAACAAGAAGTACATTAGTTATGGAAGGAGAGTTACCAAGACATATGGTTCCAGAGCCAATGATTTTGCCCTTCTGATCTCCTCCAAACTTGACTTCTCCACCTGATTTAAGCACCAGGTCTTGGAATGTAGACCTTCTTCCCGTCATGTGTTGCGAGCACCCAGAGTCCAGGTACCATGACATGTTGTGCTTTTCCTTCTTTGCAGCCAAGGATATCTGCAATAGGAATAATCTTTTCCTTAGGTACCCACAATTTCTTGGGTCCTTTCTTGTTAGTTCTCCTCAAGTTCTGATTGAACTTGGGTTTAGCAAAATATTTAACAGGAGGAACAACATGATATTTCTTATTCTGAGTTCCATGATATTTCTTAGGTTGTGTCACATGCTTCTTGGTGTGTGTTACGTGAAAACTTTGTGCATGTGATGTGTGCTTAATATCATGGGAGTGGCCAAATTTAAATTGGTTATACAGAGGCTTGTATGATATTTTCATATCATCCACAGATTCAAGCTTGTATGGGATTTCACCCTCATAACCAATGCCAACTCTTTTGTTCCCAGACACAGCATATATCATAGAAGCTAGCTGACTTCTGCCAATACTTCTAGATAAGAACTTCCTGAAACTTAAATCATATTCTTTCAGAATATGATTCAGACTAGGAGTGGATTTTTCTGAATCAGAAGGAGATCCAACATTATTGGATAATTTTAAAACTTTTTCTTTTAATTCAGAATTTTCCAACTCAAGCTTCTTAGTTTCAAATTCAAATTGCTTTTTCAGCTTTTTGTATTTGATACTAAGATGAGCTTTTAATTCAAGAAGCTCTGTTAGACTGGAAACTAACTCTTCTCTAGATAGTTCAGAAAATACCTCTTCAGAATCTGATTCTGATATAGATTCTGATCCATCATCTTCTGTCGCCATCAGCGCAAAGTTTGCCTGCTCTCCTTCAGAGTCTGATCCTGATTCTGATTCAGAATCATCCCATGTTGCCATAAGACCTTTCTTCTTATGAAACTTCTTCTCGGGATTCTCCTTCTGAAGTTTCGGACACTCATTCTTGTAATGTCCAGGCTCATTGCACTCATAGCAGACAGCCTTCTTCTTGTCAAATCTTCTGCCACCAGAAGATTCTCCATGTTCAAATCTCTTTGAACTTCTGAAGCCTCTGAACTTCCTTTGCTTGTTCTTCCAGAGTTGGTTCACCCTTCTGGAGATCATGGACAGTTCATCTTCTTCTTCAGATTCTGATTCTTCAGGATCTTCTTCTCTGGCCTGAAAAGCGTTAGTGCATTTTTTAATATTAGATTTTAATGCAATAGACTTACCTTTCTTCTGAGGCTCGTTTGCGTCCAGCTCAATTTCATGGCTTCTCAAGGCACTGATAAGCTCTTCCAAAGAAACTTCATTCAGATTCTTGGCAATCTTGAATGCAGTCACCATTGGACCCCATCTTCTGGGCAAACTTCTGATGATCTTCTTTACATGATCAGCCTTGGTGTAGCCTTTGTCAAGAACTCTCAATCCAGCAGTCAGAGTTTGAAATCTTGAAAACATCTTTTCAATGTCTTCATCATCCTCCATCTTGAAGGCTTCATACTTCTGGATTAGTGCAAGAGCTTTGGTCTCCTTGACTTGAGCATTTCCTTCATGAGTCATCTTCAAGGACTCATATATGTCATGGGCCGTTTCCCTGTTAGATATCTTCTCATACTCAGCATGAGAGATAGCATTCAGCAAAACAGTCCTGCATTTGTGATGATTCTTGAAATCTTTCTTTTGATCATCATTCATTTCGCTTCTCGTGAGCCTTACACCAGTAGCTTTAACAGGATGTTTGTAACCATCCAACAGAAGATCCCATAGATCAGCATCTAGACCAAGAAAGTAACTTTCCAGTTTATCTTTCCAATATTCAAAGTTTTCACCATCGAATATTGGTGGTCTAGTATAACCATTGTTACCATTGTATTGCTCAGCAGAGCCAGATGTAGATGCAGCTGGATTTGTTGGAATTTCACCAGCCATCTTTTACTGAAGCGTTTTTCTCTTCCTGAATCTTTTCTAAACACGGTTAAGTGCTTGCACCTTAGAACCGGCGCTCTGATGCCAATTGAAGGATAGAAAAACACTTAGAAAGGGGGGGTTTGAATAAGTGTAGTCTTAAAAACTTGAACGATAAAAATAAATTGCACAGTTATTTTTATCCTGGTTCGTTGTTAACTAAACTACTCCAGTCCACCCCCACGGAGTGATTTACCTCACCTGAGGATTTAATCCACTAATCGCAACAGATTACAATGGTTTTCCACTTAGTCCGCGACTAAGTCTTCTAGAGTATCCTGATCACAACCTGATCACTCCAGGAACAAATGCTTAGACACAAGCAAAGAATTTCTTAGAGTATCCTGACCACCACGTGATCACTCTAATTACAACTGCTTAGACACAAGCTAAGACTTCCTAGAGTATCCTGATCAACACTTGATCACTCTAGTTACTTACAAATTAATGTAATCAAATAAGAGTTTTACAATGCTTCTTAAAAGCTATAATCACAACAGTGATATTTCTCTTAACGTTTAAGCTTAATCTCACTAATATATTACAACAGCAATGTAGTGAGCTTTGATGAAGATGAAGTTTCTGAGCTTTGAATTTGAGCAGCGTTTCAGCAAGTTAATTGTTTGCAAATCGTCAACCTTGCTTCTCATCAGAACTTCATATTTATAGGCGTTTGAGAAGATGACCGTTGAGCGCATTTAATGCTTTGCGTGTTCCGTACAGCTTTGCATTTAATGTTTCACGCTTTTGTCAACTACCTCAAGCCTTGTTCACGCTGTGTCTACTGACGTTGCCTTTAATAGCTTCCAACGTTCCTTTTGTCAGTCAGCGTAGCCTGCCACCTGTACTTTCTTCTGATCTGATGTTTGTGAATATAATATTTGAATATCATCAGATTCAAACAGCTTGGTGCATAGCATCTTCTTGTCTTCTGACCTTGAAGTGCTTCGGAGCGTGATTCCATGAGAACTTCAGTGCTTCTGCTTCTGATCTCAAGTTCTTTTGATGCTTCCATAGACCCATGTTCTGATTCTGCCTTGACCATCTTCTGATGTCTTGCCAGACCATGTTCTGATGTTGCATGCTGAACCTTCTGAGACAAAGCTTCTGAGCGCTGATTTGTGCATACTCTTTATATATTTCCTGAAATGGAAATTGCAATGTATTAGAGTACCACATTATCTCACACAAAATTCATATCCTTGTTATAATCAAAACTAAGAATATTGATCAGAACAAATCTTGTTCTAACAATCTCCCCCTTTTTGATGATGACAAAAACATATATAAATGATATGAATTTGCGATCAGAAAGAGCAGACGGCTAAAGACAAATTACACAGCTATAGCATAAGCATATGAATATGTCTCCCCCTGAGATTAACAATCTCCCCCTGAGATGAATAATCTCCCCCTGAAATAAATACTCGAAGAACTTTGATAATAAAAGACTTCCCTGATTATTTCGGTAGAGACGATCACATAAGCTTCTGTCTTCTGATAATTCATAGCTTCTGACTTCTGCTTCCATTGGACAGCTTCAGAACTTGAATTTCTTTAGATTCCTAGAACACTCACAGCTTCTGATTCCTGCTTCCGTTTAGGACAGCTTCAGAACTTGAATTTCTTTGATCTTCAGAACATTCACAGCTTCTGATTCCTGCTTCCATTTAGGACAGCTTCAGAACTTGAATTTCTTTGATCTTCAGAACATTCACAGCTTCTGATTCATGCTTCCATTTAGGACAGCTTCAGAACTTGAGTTTTCTGGATCTTTAGAACATTCACAGCTTCTGATTTCTGCTTCCCTCGGATAGCTTCAGAGCTTTGAATTTCTTCTTACATCACTTCATGCTAGATTGTATCAGAACATTGTTGAATGTACCAGAGCATCATCAGAGCATCTCTACATCCTGAAATGTTACAGAACAAAACTAAACGACAAAAGTCAGCATGAATGAGTTAGAACATAAAATGTGTATCAGAACACAAAATATGTATCAGAGCCATATAAGCCATATAGAATATATCAAATCCAATAGACAATGTATCAGAGCAAATAGACAATGATTTGGATCATATTCTATTATCAGATTTTCTGATCATTCTTGCTTCTTGCTTCTGATTCTGAAGCTTCCTAGCACTCAGCTTGCTTCAAGAATCCAAGAGCTATCTCTGATCATTTCTTCCTTCTTGCTTCGTATGTTGATCTTGAATCTTCGATTCCTGCAACAACACAACTTAAAAACATAGAACTTTGCAAGTTCTGTTAGTAAATGTGGAGCCTTTTTACTCGGTAACTGATAATATTAATCAGATCATTTATCATATATTTTCTCCCCCTTTTTGTCATAACATCAAAAAGCATAAAAGATTCAGATGTAAAGCAAGAGACAAAGGAAAGAAACATAGATAACTTTTCATTGATTTCAACAAGAAGGATTACAAAAGAGGAATGCAGGAAAACAGATGCAACAAGGAAAGAAAACTACAAAGACCAAAGGACTAAGATCCTAGCCTACGCAAAATCCGTGCCAAAACATCATGAATCCCGTCAGTGCTTGTAGCTTGCCTTGCCATGAAGGAGCGAAACTCAGCATTGGCTGCTTCTTGCGCGTCCAAACGAGAAGCCAGCATAGCTTGATTCTGATGAAGAGCTTCCAAGGTCTCCATCAGAGCTGAGGTTTCACCAGAAGAAGAGGCACCAGAATTTCTGCCAAAAGGGACAGCAATCTCAGCAGGGCGATCTTCTGGAAGGTCTTCAGCTTGTGCATCTTCCATCTCCTCATCTGAGTCTGACTCAGAAGTAGCCTCAGCATATTCTGGTTCAGGCAGCTCAGAAGTTCCAACTTCCAACGCTTGAAGAATAGCTGCTAGGTTTGTTGGAGGAGTAGGACCAGCAACTTCAGCAGGATAAACCACTACTGGAAAGACCATGTGAGGTGCTTTTTCAGAAGGGTTCATTCTGAACCAGTTAAACAGCCACTGAAAATCTCCAGTCAGCACAGGAAACCATGGTCTCCACACCACGATGTCTCTGCAGAGATTTTCTTCTTCCAACTCATCTGCAGGTATCTTCTCCTCAAGAACTCTTCTGTTCCTGATGAGATGGTGATAGCTGCTTTCACCAACTTCCAACCGAAGACCACTAACACCAGGTGCTTCAGACATGATCCTTCTCTGAATATCTGTAGCCCTAGCCAGAAAATCCTGACGAAAGGTATCCCAAAGGTTGCATGTGGCATACTCATCCAGATGGTTAAGGTGAGCAGCACCCAGAATCTCCAACCAGCTATTTACATCAGAATGTAAAAGCTCCAGAAATGATTGAGTGGCAGGGGTTGGAGGGTTGACAGTGAACCTGGAGTCGGGAAAAACAACACTGTAGGGGTTAGGTGTTCTGGTGGGAAAAGGGTGTGAGAGAGATGAAGAGATATCTGAGGGATGGGTTGAAGGAGAGGAGATATCAGATGGTGAAGAAGGTGGTTCCGAGAGGATGAATGAGGAGGAAGAGGTGGTGGAGGTCTGTGAAGAGGAAGGTGATTGAGGGGTACCGTGGAGGGGTTGATACACACGTCTAGAGTAGTTTCCAGACATCATAGCTTCAAACGGGTTCACTTTGAGAGGGTCATAGGTAATCCTTACTCTTTTTGGTTTGGTTTCTTGTTCAGCAGTTGCCTTTCTCTTTTGTTTTCGATCATTTTCTTGATTTCCAGAGCTTGACGATGGATTCATGATGAAGTTGCAGATATTGGAAACTGCTAGGGTTTATGATATGAATGCAAAGAGAGAGAACGAAAAAGAAACTGAATGCAAAGTGAGAGAAATATAAGAGGGAAAAGAAACGTTTGAAGAGTATAAAAAGAAAACTGAAAGAGAGTAAATGATGGATAGCATTTAATGTTACGTGACGTGAGGAGAGATAATAATGACAAAACACGTGATTTGCACAGTTACCTAAGTAGACGTCCCCTCAACTGCAAGCACGCTTGTCCAGGAATAGTGAACACGTGTTTACCATCTGGATAGCCAGTTACAGCTGTTTTGCTTTTAAAGAGATTCTGAATCAACTTAGACAATGAAACGTTAGTAATAAATGAATCACAATTTCTAATTGATTTCAATCAGAACTTCTTATAACAAAAAAAAATCCAATTTCATTTCAGAAGATACTCATACAAGATCTTCTCATCTTCTCATTCTGGGCATAAATCCATACTGATATTCTTCAGAATGAACTTAAACCTATCTTCAGCAAGGGGTTTTGTAAAGATATCAGCCCATTGATGGTCTGTATCCACAAAGTTTAAAGATATAACACCCTTCTGAACATAGTCCCTAATGAAATGATGTTTAATCTCAATATGTTTAGCTTTTGAATGTAAAATAGGATTCTTAAATAAACATATAGCAGAAGTATTATCACAGAAAATAGGAATGTTACTCTCATATATCTGATAATCTTCCAGCTGACTTCTCATCCAAAGCATTTGTGTGCTACAACCAGCAGCAGCAACATATTCTGCTTCTGTTGTTGAGAGGGCAATAGTAGCTTGCTTCTTGTTGTACCATGAGATCAGATGACTTCCAAGAAATTGACAACTTCCAGAAGTGCTCTTTCTTTCTATTCTATCTCCAACATAGTCAGCATCACAGAATCCTACTAAGTTGTAGTCTTTAGATCTTCTGTAAACTAAACCAACATTAGTAGTACCTTTCAGATACCTTAGAATTCTCTTAACCGCTGTTAAATGAGATTCTCTTGGATCTGATTGGAATCGAGCACACAAACAAACACTAAAGAGAATGTCAGGTCTAGAAGCAGTTAGATATAGAAGAGATCCAATCATACCTCTGTACAACTTCTGATCTACCTTCTTACTTACCTCATCCTTACCCAGTACACATGTTGGATGCATAGGAGTTTTGGCTTCTTTGCTTTCAGAAAGATTAAACTTCTTCAGAAGTTCTTTCACATACTTCGTTTGATGAACATAGGTTCCATCGGAAGTTTGGTTGATTTGAATCCCAAGGAAGTACTTGAGTTCTCCCATCATGCTCATTTCAAATTCAGCCTGCATAGACTCAGCAAACTCCTTTCCAAGTGTAGCATTAGATGTTCCAAAGATAATATCATCAACATATATTTGACAAATTAAAATATCCTTTTTAAATGTTTTACAAAAGAGAGTAGTGTCCACTTTTCCTCTAGTGAAACCATTTTCCAGAAGGAAAGAACTCAAACATTCATACCAAGCTCTGGGAGCTTGTTTCAATCCGTATAATGATTTCTTTAATTTAAAAACATGATTTGGAGACATGGAGTCTTCAAAACCAGGAGGTTGGTGGACATAAACTTCTTCATCTATATAACCAATTAAGAAGGCAATCTTGACATCCATCTGATAAAGAGTGATGTTGTGTTGAGTGGCAAAAGAAATTAATAGACGAATAGATTCTAACCTGGCCACTGGTGCAAAGGTTTCTGTATAATCAATCCCTTCTTGCTGACTATAACCCTGAGCAACCAGTCTGGCTTTGTTTCTTACCACTTCACCTTTCTCACTTAGCTTGTTTCTGAAAACCCACTTAGTACCGATGATGTTAAATCCTTTTGGTTTAGGAACCAAGTCCCATACATCATTCCTTGTAAACTGATTTAGTTCTTCTTGCATGGCAATTATCCAGTCTGGATCTTCTAGAGCTTGATCAACAGAAGTTGGCTCGATCAAAGAAACAAGACCTAATTGACATTCTGCATTGTTCTTAAGGAATGCCCTTGTTCTGATGGGATCATCTTTCTTTCCAAGGATCACATCTTCTGAATGAGCTGAGGCAAGTTTAGGTGATCTTCTGATAGTTGGTTCTTTTCAGAAATCCTAAGATTCTCTAAAGATGCAGCAACTTGAACTTCTGATCCAGTACTTCTGAGACTGCCAGCTTCTGCAGCTTTGCTTCTTGATTCTACTGCTTCTGATATATCAATATCAAAATCTGCAAAATTCTCAAACTGCTTTGGTTTTTCAAGACCAAGCTTATCATCAAACCTGATATTGATTGATTCTTCAACAATCAATGTTTCAGTATTGTATACTCTGTAGCCTTTAGAGCGTTCAGAATATCCAAGAAGGAAACACTTTTGTGCTTTAGAATCAAACTTACCAAGATGATCTTTAGTATTCAGAATAAAACATACACATCCAAAAGGATGGAAATATGAAATGTTGGGCTTTCTGTTCTTCCACAATTCATAAGGAGTCTTATTTAGAATAGGTCTGATAGAGATTCTATTCTGAATATAACACGCAGTGTTAATTGCTTCTGCCCAGAAATGCTTAGCCATATTGGTTTCATTGATCATGGTTCTGGCCATTTCTTGTAGAGTCCTATTCTTTCGCTCTACAACTCCATTTTGCTGTGGAGTTCTAGGACAAGAGAAATCATGGGCAATACCATTTTCTTTGAAGAACTCCTCAAAGAATCTGTTCTAAAATTCGCCACCATGATCACTTCTGACCTTTATGATTTTACACTCTTTCTCAGATTGAATCTGAGTGTAGAATTCAAAGAACACTGAATGAGACTCATCCTTGTGTTTCAAGAACTTTACCCATGTCCAGCGGCTATAATCATCAACGATGACTAATCCATATTTCTTCCCTCTGACAGATGCTGTTTTGACTGGGCCAAACAGATCAATGTGCAAGAGTTCTAACGGCCTTGAGGTAGAAACAACATTCTTAGACTTGAATGCAGGTCTGGAGAACTTGCCCTTCTGACATGCTTCACAAAGAGCATCTGATTTGTATTTCAGATTTGGGAGTCCTCTGACTAGATTTAGTTTGTTAATCTGAGAGATCTTTCTCAAACTAGCATGTCCTAATCTTCTGTGCCAGACCCATTGCTCTTCAGAAACAGACATAAGACAAGTCACCTTCTGCTTCTCAAGATCAGAAAGATCAATCTTATAAATGTTGTTCTTCCTCTTGCCTGTAAATAGGATTGAGCCATCCTTCTGACTTACAGCCTTGCAAGACTTTTGATTGAAGATTATATCATAGCCATTGTCACTTAATTGACTTATGGACAATAAGTTATGAGCTAATCCTTCAACAAGAAGTACATTAGTTATGGAAGGAGAGTTACCAAGACATATGGTTCCAGAGCCAATGATTTTGCCCTTCTGATCTCCTCCAAACTTGACTTCTCCACCTGATTTAAGCACCAGGTCTTGGAATGTAGACCTTCTTCCCGTCATGTGTTGCGAGCACCCAGAGTCCAGGTACCATGACATGTTGTGCTTTTCCTTCTTTGCAGCCAAGGATATCTGCAATAGGAATAATCTTTTCCTTAGGTACCCACAATTTCTTGGGTCCTTTCTTGTTAGTTCTCCTCAAGTTCTGATTGAACTTGGGTTTAGCAAAATATTTAACAGGAGGAACAGCATGATATTTCTTATTCTGAGTTCCATGATATTTCTTAGGTTGTGTCACATGCTTCTTGGTGTGTGTTACGTGAAAACTTTGTGCATGTGATGTGTGCTTAATATCATGGGAGTGGCCAAATTTAAATTGGTTATACAGAGGCTTGTATGATATTTTCATATCATCCACAGATTCAAGCTTGTATGGGATTTCACCTTCATAACCAATGCCAACTCTTTTGTTCCCAGACACAGCATATATCATAGAAGCTAGCTGACTTCTGCCAATACTTCTAGATAAGAACTTCCTGAAACTTAAATCATATTCTTTCAGAATATGATTCAGACTAGGAGTGGATTTTTCTGAATCAGAAGGAGATCCAACATTATTGGATAATTTTAAAACTTTTTCTTTTAATTCAGAATTTTCCAACTCAAGCTTCTTAGTTTCAAATTCAAATTGCTTTTTCAGCTTTTTGTATTTGATACTAAGATGGGCTTTTAATTCAAGAAGCTCTGTTAGACTGGAAACTAACTCTTCTCTAGATAGTTCAGAAAATACCTCTTCAGAATCTGATTCTGATATAGATTCTGATCCATCATCTTCTGTCGCCATCAGCGCAAAGTTTGCCTGCTCTCCTTCAGAGTCTGATCCTGATTCTGATTCAGAATCATCCCATGTTGCCATAAGACCTTTCTTCTTATGAAACTTCTTCTCGGGATTCTCCTTCTGAAGTTTCGGACACTCATTCTTGTAATGTCCAGGCTCATTGCACTCATAGCAGACAGCCTTCTTCTTGTCAAATCTTCTGCCACCAGAAGATTCTCCATGTTCAAATCTCTTTGAACTTCTGAAGCCTCTGAACTTCCTTTGCTTGTTCTTCCAGAGTTGGTTCACCCTTCTGGAGATCATGGACAGTTCATCTTCTTCTTCAGATTCTGATTCTTCAGGATCTTCTTCTCTGGCCTGAAAAGCGTTAGTGCATTTTTTAATATTAGATTTTAATGCAATAGACTTACCTTTCTTCTGAGGCTCGTTTGCGTCCAGCTCAATTTCATGGCTTCTCAAGGCACTGATAAGCTCTTCCAAAGAAACTTCATTCAGATTCTTGGCAATCTTGAATGCAGTCACCATTGGACCCCATCTTCTGGGCAAACTTCTGATGATCTTCTTTACATGATCAGCCTTGGTGTAGCCTTTGTCAAGAACTCTCAATCCAGCAGTCAGAGTTTGAAATCTTGAAAACATCTTTTCAATGTCTTCATCATCCTCCATCTTGAAGGCTTCATACTTCTGGATTAGTGCAAGAGCTTTGGTCTCCTTGACTTGAGCATTTCCTTCATGAGTCATCTTCAAGGACTCATATATGTCATGGGCCGTTTCCCTGTTAGATATCTTCTCATACTCAGCATGAGAGATAGCATTCAGCAAAACAGTCCTGCATTTGTGATGATTCTTGAAATCTTTCTTTTGATCATCATTCATTTCGCTTCTCGTGAGCCTTACACCAGTAGCTTTAACAGGATGTTTGTAACCATCCAACAGAAGATCCCATAGATCAGCATCTAGACCAAGAAAGTAACTTTCCAGTTTATCTTTCCAATATTCAAAGTTTTCACCATCGAATATTGGTGGTCTAGTATAACCATTGTTACCATTGTATTGCTCAGCAGAGCCAGATGTAGATGCAGCTGGATTTGTTGGAATTTCACCAGCCATCTTTTACTGAAGCGTTTTTCTCTTCCTGAATCTTTTCTAAACACGGTTAAGTGCTTGCACCTTAGAACCGGCGCTCTGATGCCAATTGAAGGATAGAAAAACACTTAGAAAGGGGGGGTTTGAATAAGTGTAGTCTTAAAAACTTGAACGATAAAAATAAATTGCACAGTTATTTTTATCCTGGTTCGTTGTTAACTAAACTACTCCAGTCCACCCCCACGGAGTGATTTACCTCACCTGAGGATTTAATCCACTAATCGCAACAGATTACAATGGTTTTCCACTTAGTCCGTGTTGAAAGTATTTGTGGGTAAATATTTTCGGTAATATATCGTATCCACAGGGATTGGTTAATATCACTGCCGTTCTATAGTTGTTTATTTTGAGTTAAGAAATTTGGTTTGGTTTGTTTTATACTAATAATAATATCAAAAGCAAATAATAAAATAAAAGCAAGTAAAGGACTTTGTGTTAACAAATAAAGAAAGATGTTGAGTCTTTAGGGTTCATCAACCTAATCCTATACAATTATCAATTAATTCACAATAGAACAATCCTTTGAATCATTATCTTCACTTATCCTCAAATAAGATTCCATGTCTGCAAATCAAATTAGATAACTTTTACCGGTATGAGATTCGATCTCTCCAAATATCAATATCGATAATAGTGATTAAGAACGATAATTATGAAAACCCAATTCCAATTCCATCTCTGAAAATTGCAATTGAATCAATATAGTAACCTAGGGCAAAAGTTAAATCCTTTCTTTCGATCAAAGATTCAACGATAATTTAAGAATAAAAACAAGGTTTCTTATTGATAATGAATTCAAATAATTGTTCACAGGAATTAATCAATGGTAATGTATAATCATAGGTTAACTACTACCTTAGACTCAACAAGAGGGATTTAGCTCTCCATAGACATGAAGAACACACAAGAATTAATAGAAGGATTCATCTTCATCAATGGAATGTCTTCGATTGGTAAAGAATTGGTCTTCAATTGTTATTCTTGGCTGCAATCTCAGAATGCTCTCCTAATTTCGCTCTTCACAAATTTCTCTAACCACCCTTTCTCTCTTGGAAGCTAGGGCTTTTAAATAGAAGTTTTGGGCTTTTAACGCCGAGGCCGCGGCGCGACATCGGACTGGCGCGGCGGCGCGCTTCAAAACAGAGGTATTTTCGCGGCGCGCTCTATGACTCTCGCGGCGCGCTCTTTGCAATTTCCACCTTTTTCTTCTGCCTTTGAGACTTCCAGCTCCCTTTCCTCCTCATGTTCTTTTCAAGCTTCAATTCAACTCTAAACCTGCAACAATAACACCCACAAGTGATTCGATTTGCTTTACACACGAACTAAACTTGTTCAGTTCAATTCTTAATAAAAACCTATGGATTTACCACAATTTGCATTAGTTTCGAGAAGAAATCACTTATATTAACACATGAATTTACCATTAATTTACTCCTAACAAACTCTCCCCAACTTAGAGTTTTGTTTGTCCCTAAACAAAATTACTTACCTCCAACAAAGTTTACCGACAATCAAACAACAAGTTTTTCAAAAAGTTTTTTCTCAAGTGGTTCAATCCAGTAACCAAGTCAAATACTCTTCTTCTACCTGCAAACTCAAAACATTCACATGAAACAAACGTTGAAAGCAAATTACCTCCAGAAGTTCAAAACACTACACAATTGCAATTGAATCAGCACTAATCACTCTCATCAAAAAGTATGATGAATAAAAGAGGGGTTAAACACTCATCCAAACAATTAAATCAACAAAGATCCATATCATACGTTCACCAAATTGCTCGCATCAAGTCTTGTGGAATCTGAGAATCAGAAGGTCTTTCTATGGTTGTAATGTGGTTTAGATTCAAAGAAAAGAAGATAATCAAGGGTTGTTCCTAATATAGGGAAGCATCCAATTCATAACTTATTTCTTTTTCTCTAAAACTCTACTTCATTTACCTGTCCATCTTTTTTTCATTCATTCGTAGCTTGATTCTTCTTTTTCGCTTTTTTTTTTCAACAATCTTTATATTCAAACGTTGTTACTTCTTTTTTTTTTTTTTCAAGCTACGACTTCTTTTATCTTTCACCGATTACCATAAGTACTTACTCGTCTTTTGAATGTGACTCTCCCCAACTTGGAGATCAACCTGTATTCAGATTATATGAATGCTCCCCTACTTTCTAAAAAGGTCAAAGAGAAAACACATCACCAAATTTTATGGTTGATGGTCCAAAACAAAACTTTTTATTGAGATCAAAACTCACCAGGTATTTTCCTTGGTGCATATTATGATGCTTATCTTGACCTCAGGCTCAAAGAATGGTTAGCAACGGATCACACTCTCACAGAAGCAAATAAGTTTTTTTTCATTGGAATAGGCTAAAAGAACTCTCAGATTCAAACAAGTGCCTAAATCACTTTCACAGATTTCCACAAACGATGCAACAAACGGTTTAGCATGATACAAACACGTCAAAACAATTGATGGTCTCCTGCATATAGTAAACAATGGAAAGCTTTCCTCACAATGGTTAAGGCTAAGCCGATCCAACAAACAATGTACCATAAAGAACTTCTGACAGTATTTACTAACACCTTGAGTTTCATTGCACACATTAAGAGTTTGAGTTCAAAAATTCATACCTGCTTTGTTACTTATTGAAAAAGAGAGTGAAACTGAAAAATTTTGAACATTCACTTCCTACCACTTTTCATACATGTTGCTTACTTGTTGATACTTCGCTTGAGATTCCCGCTTTGTTATGGGACTACTTACTCTAACTGGGAGTACATAATTAAAAATAAAAAACAGAAAATTTTGAACAATTCAAAAATAAATAGCTCCACCCCCCAAACTTGAACTAAACATTGACCTCAATGTTTCGCAACAAGTCTGAGAGGGTGACTTACAGAGAGTAACGCAATATCAATTGCTGCCTCCTAGCTTTCACCAGACGGGTTCCCTGATTATTTCCTGAAATAAAAGCTAAACAAAACAAAACATTAGAAGTGTGGGTTACCTCCCACAAAGTGTTTCGTTTAACGTCGCATGGCTCGACGGTTCATGCTTTCAAGGAACTAAAAATTGTGCATGTTGCTCCACTCCCCCGAAGAAATCTTTTAACCGTTTTCCATTAACGGTTCTCCTCTCTTTTGTCAGTGGATTCTCTACCATAATGGCACCGTGGTCACATATATCTTTTACTATCAGTGGTCCAGACCATTTTGTTGTTGCTTTACCCGAGAGACATCTTAGTTTTGAGTTGCACAGGAGTACCTCTTGTCCAACTTGGAAGTAGCTCGGAGGTTGATTTTTGTCTTCCTTGGTTGTTCCCTCAGTTGTATCGATTTGGAAGATATCACTCTTGTTCTTAAGATGCTTCTTGGCCTTGAACAGATTAAATTTTACCTCTTCATCTTGCACCCTTATTTTCATGATCCCTTCATCCAGATCAATCATCATTCGAGCGGTTTTCATGAATGGCCTTCCTAGAATCACAGGTACCTCATGATCTTCTTCCATGTCAACAACCACAAAGTCTACCGGGAAAAAGAATTTGTCTACTTTAATTAGCAGATCCTGAATCACTCCATAGGGTGAAGTGATAGACTTGTCGGCCAATTGTAAAGTCATACTAGTGGGCTTCATCACAATATTCCCTAGCTTCTTGACAATGGATAAAGGGATTAGGTTGATGCTCGACCCCAGATCAATTAACCCATCGCCAGTGAAATTACCTCCAATATTTAATGGTAAGGTTACTCGCCCCGGATCAGATTCCTTTCTTGGAGTAGTTCTTTGGATTATAGCACTACATTGAGCATCAAGTACCACAGTTTCTTCATCTATGCATCCCTTTTTCTTTGTGAGCATTTTCTTCATAAATTTAGCATATTTGGGCATTTGCTCTAATGCTTCGGCAAATGGTATGTTTATATGGAGTTGCTTGAAGATGCTCATAAACCTGTTATATTGCCTGGCATTGTCTGACTTTGACGGAGCGTGGGGGTATGGTAGATGTTGGCTTGGTATCACAGGATCTACCTTCTTTTTCTTAGAACTTTTTCTTTTCTCTGTCATCCCTCTTTCTTTCTTGGTCTCATCTATTTCTCTTTCAGCATCTTTGCTCATGGTGCTCACTATGATTTCATTCTCCTCATCTTCCGCATCCTGATTATTATCCTCTTTCTCGATATCATTGATTTCAACTTCTTTCTCAGCACCTTTCTGACCGGTTCTAGTCGTCACTGCTTTACAATGCTCTTTAGGATTATCGTGAGTGTTGGCGGAGAATGTTGCATTTGACTGAGTAGCTGCAATTTGTTTAGCCAGTTGCCCTACTTGAGTTTCCAGATTTTTAATTGCAGCTTCCTGGTTCTTCTGATTTGTCATTGACATTTGCATGAATTGATTCATGGTCTCTTCCAACTTAGATTGTCCTCCTTGTTGTTGTGGCGGCGGTTGATTGTATGGTTGAAAAGTTTGTTGCTGGTACCCTTGATTGTTGGGTCTTTGTTGATACCCTTGGTTGTTATTCCTCGGAGGATAATTCTGTTGATATGGCTGATTTTGGTATTGATTCTGCCTTGGTCCTTGAGTGTTGTTCATGTAGTTTACTTCTTCTTCTAGGACTGGTGGACAGAATCCTGTTTGATGATTGCCCTTGCATAATTCACACTTCGCAACCTGATAAGAATTGGATATCCCGTTCAGCTCCTTAAGTTGTTGTGGTAGTTTGGACATTTGTTGTGTCAAAATTTCCACTTGTGAAGTTAGCAATTTATTCTGAGCAAGTAGAGCATCACTGTTGTTCAGCTCCAACACTCCGGGTTTCTTATCTCTTACCGTTCGATCATGGTTGCCTTGACGATCATTTAGAGCCATTCGCTCTATTATCTGAGTAGCTTCCGCAGGTGTTTTGGACATGAGTGAACCACCAGCTGTGGCGTCCAAGAGTGTCTTGTTTGTAGCTGTGAGACCGTTACGAAACATATGGATTTGATCAACGTCTGTAAAACCGTGTCCTTTGCACTTTCTCAACATAGCTTTATACCTTTCCCATGCTTCATTCAAAGATTCATTACTACCTTGAGAAAATACTGCTATTGCTGTTTTTGCTTCGAAGAATCGGTTTTGAGAGTAAAACCTTTCCAGAAATTTTTCTTCCAATGTGTTCCAATTTGTCATCACTACCTCGGGTTGATCCAGATACCAATCCTTTGCCTTAGATAGCAAAGAGTGTGGGAACAACCTCTTAAATAATGCTTCCTCATCAGCTTGAGCGACACCCGTAGTACCCGCTAACTCATAGAATCGAGTAAGATGCGTGTACGGGTCTTCATGGTCCAATCCGGCGAAAGGACTTGCACAAATCAATTGTATGATACCGGTCTTCAGTTCTGTCGGTCGCCCGTTGGCGGCAGTTCTCGCGAACTGAGGATTGAGTCTTGGACTATTAGCACATGGACCATTAGCAGCCATGTTGCCAACAGTAGGTTGTATAAAAACTTCCGGTTCTTCCTCCGTGAATAGTTCGTGAAAGAAGAATCCTTCTTGCGACTCGTCAATGGTTTCAAGTTGTTGTGACGATGTCGCGGTTGCGTTGTCTCTTGCTTTTGCTATGTTCGCTCTTTTTCGTGCTTTGCTATTTAACCTCCTAGCGGTCCTTTCGATCTCGGGATCAAAAAGAAGTTGATCGCTAGAAACTTTGCTGCGCATACACAATCTTCTGCAAAACTAGCAAACACGTGAAACAACCAAATAGAGAAAATAAAAATTAAAACTCAAAATAAGAACTATTGCAATGCATGCAATATTGACACCAATCCCCGACAACGGCGCCAATTTGTTGAAAGTATTTGTGGGTAAATATTTTCGGTAATATATCGTATCCACAGGGATTGGTTAATATCACTGCCGTTCTATAGTTGTTTATTTTGAGTTAAGAAATTTGGTTTGGTTTGTTTTATACTAATAATAATATCAAAAGCAAATAATAAAATA
This sequence comes from Vicia villosa, assembly GCF_029867415.1. Classification (NCBI taxonomy): domain Eukaryota; kingdom Viridiplantae; phylum Streptophyta; class Magnoliopsida; order Fabales; family Fabaceae; genus Vicia; species Vicia villosa. The sequence continues at coordinate 51,400,230 of NC_081186.1, forward strand.
AAAGCAAGTAAAGGACTTTGTGTTAACAAATAAAGAAAGATGTTGAGTCTTTAGGGTTCATCAACCTAATCCTATACAATTATCAATTAATTCACAATAGAACAATCCTTTGAATCATTATCTTCACTTATCCTCAAATAAGATTCCATGTCTGCAAATCAAATTAGATAACTTTTACCGGTATGAGATTCGATCTCTCCAAATATCAATATCGATAATAGTGATTAAGAACGATAATTATGAAAACCCAATTCCAATTCCATCTCTGAAAATTGCAATTGAATCAATATAGTAACCTAGGGCAAAAGTTAAATCCTTTCTTTCGATCAAAGATTCAACGATAATTTAAGAATAAAAACAAGGTTTCTTATTGATAATGAATTCAAATAATTGTTCACAGGAATTAATCAATGGTAATGTATAATCATAGGTTAACTACTACCTTAGACTCAACAAGAGGGATTTAGCTCTCCATAGACATGAAGAACACACAAGAATTAATAGAAGGATTCATCTTCATCAATGGAATGTCTTCGATTGGTAAAGAATTGGTCTTCAATTGTTATTCTTGGCTGCAATCTCAGAATGCTCTCCTAATTTCGCTCTTCACAAAGTTCTCTAACCACCCTTTCTCTCTTGGAAGCTAGGGCTTTTAAATAGAAGTTTTGGGCTTTTAACGCCGAGGCCGCGGCGCGACATCGGACTGGCGCGGCGCGCTTCAAAATAGAGGTATTTTCGCGGCGCGCTCTATGACTCTCGCGGCGCGCTCTTTGCAATTTCCACCTTTTTCTTCTGCCTTTGAGACTTCCAGCTCCCTTTCCTCCTCATGTTCTTTTCAAGCTTCAATTCAACTCTAAACCTGCAACAATAACACCCACAAGTGATTCGATTTGCTTTACACACGAACTAAACTTGTTCAGTTCAATTCTTAATAAAAACCTATGGATTTACCACAATTTGCATTAGTTTCGAGAAGAAATCACTTATATTAACACATGAATTTACCATTAATTTACTCCTAACAGTCCGCGACTAAGTCTTCTAGAGTATCCTGATCACAACCTGATCACTCCAGGAACAAATGCTTAGACACAAGCTAAGACTTTCTTAGAGTATCCTGACCACCACGTGATCACTCTAATTACAACTGCTTAGACACAAGCTAAGACTTCCTAGAGTATCCTGATCAACACTTGATCACTCTAGTTACTTACAAATTAATGTAATCAAATAAGAGTTTTACAATGCTTCTTAAAAGCTATAATCACAACAGTGATATTTCTCTTAACGTTTAAGCTTAATCTCACTAATATATTACAACAGCAATGTAGTGAGCTTTGATGAAGATGAAGTTTCTGAGCTTTGAATTTGAGCAGCGTTTCAGCAAGTTAATTGTTTGCAAATCGTCAACCTTGCTTCTCATCAGAACTTCATATTTATAGGCGTTTGAGAAGATGACCGTTGAGCGCATTTAATGCTTTGCGTGTTCCGTACAGCTTTGTATTTAATGTTTCACGCTTTTGTCAACTACCTCGAGCCTTGTTCACGCTGTGTCTACTGACGTTGCCTTTAATAGCTTCCAACGTTCCTTTTGTCAGTCAGCGTAGCCTGCCACCTGTACTTTCTTCTGATCTGATGTTTGTGAATATAATATTTGAATATCATCAGAGTCAAACAACTTGGTGCATAGCATCTTCTTGTCTTCTGACCTTGAAGTGCATCTGAGCGTGATTCCATGAGAACTTCAGTGCTTCTGCTTCTGATCTCAAGTTCTTCTGATGCTTCCATAGACCCATGTTCTGATTCTGCCTTGACCATCTTCTGATGTCTTGCCAGACCATGTTCTGATGTTGCATGCTGAACCTTCTGAGACAAAGCTTCTGAGCGCTGATTTGTGCATACTCTTTATATATTTCCTGAAATGGAAATTGCAATGTATTAGAGTACCACATTATCTCACACAAAATTCATATCCTTGTTATCATCAAAACTAAGAATATTGATCAGAACAAATCTTGTTCTAACATTATGGTCTGTACTAGACCTGATATAGTATATGCAGTAAGTCTTGTAGGCAGGTACATGGTGAATCCTGGAAAGGCTCACTGGCAAGCATTGAAGTGGATTTTAAGGTACATAAATGGGTCTCTGAACAGAGTCCTAATTTATGGTGGAGCCTTGGGTGAAGATAGTAAAGCAACAATTGAAGGATATGTCGACTCTGATTATGCAGGTTGTATGGATTCTAGAAAGTCTATTTCTAGCTATATTTTCACCATGTTTGGCACAACAATTAGTTGAAAAGCAACACTTCAGAAGGTTGTTGCTCTATCAACCACTGAAGCGGAGTATATTGCCCTAACTAAAGCTGTGAAAGAAGCATTGTGGCTTGAAGGTTTTGCTAAGGAGCTGAAACTTCAAGGTAAAGGTATCACTGTTAAATGTGATAGTCAAAGTGCAATACATCTGTCGAAGAACTCAGCCTATCATGAGCGAACTAAGCACATTGATGTGAGGCTGCATTTCGTTAGAGGAGTAATCGAGCGTGGAGAAGTCCAAATGCTGAAGGTTTCGACTGAGGACAATGCTGCTGATATGATCACAAAGACATTGCCAAGTTGCAAGTTTTTCCACTGTATGCAGTTGATAAAGCTGCATGAAGAAAGCTAGTTTGTTCCCTTGACGTTGTAGAGTTAGGTCCAAGGTGGATATTTGTGAGATATTGGATCGAACTCTAGTATGGTCGAAGGGTAGCTTCTTGGTTCGACAGGATTAAGCATGAAGTCGAAGGTTGTTCACATGCTTGTGTCGAAGATGCTAGGGTTGTTAGCATGTTAAATTAGGTTTAGTGTTTAAACCCTAATTTGTTAAGTTAGCTTGCTTATTAAGTTGGCTTGTGTAATGGGCCTTGTGGAAAAAGCCCATTAGTTAGTATGTTAGGTTTTATTATAAATAACATACTAGTCTCTCATCATTGCTAAGCCGCAAATCCTAATTTAGGGTGAGAGAGGTTATTTGTTATTCTTGTAAACTTGTAATCTTGTTTTAAGAGGAAGTAAAAGAATAGCAGTTATAACCAATTCTTGTGTTCTTCATATCTTCCCTAATTCCCTATTATATTTTGTTCTTGACATCGTTTTTCAACAGTATGTGTTAAGAAAATTTAATTAGATGATCCTAAAATCCAAGATTAGGATTTTTATTCTGTAATTTCACATTCAAATACAAGATAATTATCTTTGTAGTTGTTTGATGCATGCATATGTAACCTTAATTTGCCACGCACATCAACTGTTCGACAAATGCCATATTGGACTATGTTTGACTTATATGCTCACTTTTTTGTATGTTTACAGAAACTATAATTGTGTTGTAGTGCTTTGTGGAGATACAGAAACTATTTTACATGTACACAGTAGTAATACACAGGCCCGACCCTTTCCAGGTGCAGGCAGTGCTTTAGCACTGGGCCTCACAATCCTGGGGGCCCAATATTACTATTATTACTTGATATAGAAAAAAGGAAAATTAAATATTACTAATTAAAGAAGAAACTACTAATTAAAATATTGAACACGGGAAAATTATGAAAATTATTTGAAACGGTAAAAAAGAAACTACTAATTAAAATATTGAACACGGGAAAATTATAATTAATTCAAATATTTGATCGATGATATTTTTATAAAAGGGAACATATTTACTATTAATTATTTTTTAATAAATAATGTCAAAAATAAAATAATATTTATTACGGAAAATAAATATATTATTGATTTAAATATTATAATTACTTAATATATATTTTTTATTTATCAATTTCAGTTTTCTATTGTTATTAATATTTTTGATGATCTTGATCAACTATAAAAATCAAATTTTGACCAAACCATAACAGAAATACCAAAATAAAACAATTGTTTTTTTCCACATTTTTTGTATAAATGATTCAATTTGAAGTTATTGATCAAAAAATTCAATAATAACGAAAAAAAGCTTACTATTAATTCAATTATTTTTATAAATAATATCAAAACAAAAATAATATTTATATAGAAAAAATATATTGTTGATTCAAATATTTTTATATTCAAACAAATTATTAGCAGCAATTTATCATCTCTCTTAAAAATAATAAGCTTTTTTGGTTAAACAACTTTGTCTTTCTATCATTTCATTTTTACTATATTTTGAAAAGAAATGTGCGGAATTATACGAAACGGAAAAAATGAAGTTATTCATCAAAATATTGAATAATAACAGGAACACATTTATATTGATTCAAATATTTTTGTAATTAATGTCAAAACAAAAATAATATTTATATTAAAAAATATATAGTTCATTTAAATATTTTTACGTACGAAAAAAATTATAGGCACCGATTTATTATATCTTTTAAAAATAATAAACGTTTTTTATTAAATAATTTTATCTTTTTATCATTTTATTTTAATACATTTTGAAAACAAATGCGCATATCATACCAGTACTCGTGCCCGCCCCGTATGTAGTCACGAGTACTTTACTAGTTTTGTATATTAAATGAAAAGTTGTTGTCCAAATATGATGAATTTTGTTGTTATTTGATAAGCATAAATGACTAAAGACAAAGCTATATTGTCATTTATATGTGTATGTATGGCTCAATACATTTTTTTGTAAAAAACTGAACCAACCGAACCAATTCAAACCGCATTGATTGGTATCGTTTGGTTTGGTTTTATTTCTAAAAGCCAACCAAACCAAACTGAACCGCACACTTTTTTCTTTTGTGGTTCGGATGATTTTTTAAGTCAAAACAGCTCAAACCGCATCACGAACACCTCTAGATTTAATTGTATCAAAAGGCTAGAGATGATTGGACTAAATTGGGAGGTCGTAACACCCATAGAAATTCATACCAAGACGGTAATGAGACGAAAGAGAAATAAAGTCCATAACCTTCATATTCGCAATGGTGTTTGGTGCAATGATGACATTATTCTTAAGGAAGAAGCACTTACTTTTTTTAAAGGTCAGTTATGCCTTACATCTCTTATATTGACGCTAGTATGAGTGACTCAACTATGACTCGAATCCTTATTGAAGAAAATTACACTTTTTGACTCAACGAGGGATGAGGGAAGAATGTTGGGTGAGAATATGGATAAGAAACAGTTAAGATGGGGTGAACGGACCTTTTAAAAAATTCTTTTTTTGAAAATAGGTTGAATTTTTTTTATCAGAATTTCTAAAACAAAAGTTATTTTGCATGGTGGAAGCAAACTTTAGCGTAAAATAGATTATGCTTATAGATTAGAATCGGTATGTAAAGACTTAAGTAGTTTATAGCACAATCAGGATTGAAATATCAATTCAACCAAATATATTGTAATGTTATATTTGTGAGAGTCCTAAACAAGGGAGGTCGGGTGTCCTCACCTAAGAGTAATTTCATCTAAGCGACATCCTCACATAACAGGGGAGCTTGCCCTTGGCACTGATGACATGTACAATACCATTGTCTCCCGTTATCCAGATGAGAGGAAGTCCACTGTGATTTCTTGAAGAATTAGTGGTCAACTATCTCCCATAGTCATGAGGTAGCGGTTGTTGCCCCTAAGGGTTTCCAAAACCTAGGCCCAAATAAGCTTCTATAAATATCTCTCCCCCATCAGTAGAAAGGGAGATCATAACTCATATTTTTATATCTAAGCACTTAACACATATACAGATCCTCCCACCTCACATGAGTATGCCCTCTAAACCACCATAAACACCATCACACAGGGCTTATCACCGCCGTGGCAAGTCCTAACAACCATTATTTGTTATCACCCTACTAAGGCCTCTAAGTGCCCCTGCCCTTGTAGGGGTAACATGCACGCATATACTTCTTGACTTGTATAGTGAATACCACCATGGGCTACCGATAAAACTAACATAGGTCACACCTTTTTTCACCACCATCACCCTACTCATTGTTACCCTTCACTTCTACACCTAGCCATTTACGACCATGGTTAACATGAGAGCTCCATTCCTTACACCATAAGGTATCAACGACAACAGTGATGTAGACACCCTAGTTGAGATGTGTGTCGCCATAGACAAATTACACAGCCAGAACCAAACACTAGAGGACAATGAAGATGTCTTGCTCTTCTCCATCTACCTTTCATTCTTCTTTTAAAAATTGAACCAAACACATATAATATTAAATTTTCTCTCACCTTCCCTCTTCTCCATTTATCTCAAACCAAACAGACCTTTTAAAAATCTAAGAATATTAAAAAAAATTATTAAAAATTATTAAAAATTATCCCTTATCAAAATAAAAATGGTATGCACATGGATAATTTTTTTATTTAGAAAAGAATAAAAAAATATCTATATAAGGAGGGATATAGTTTGAGTAAATACTATTTTTTTTAATTAAATCTTTTTAAGTAAGTTGAATTTTAAAAGTTTATCATGGTCTCACATAAAAAATTATAAAAAAAATATTTTAAACTATATTTTTGTTAACGATTTTGATTCTCACATTTATTTTTGGCTAAATATCAATTTTGGCTCCTTATCTCTACCTCAAGGTCCATTTTGGTCACTCAACTTAAAAAAAAACTGATTTAATCCTTTTTCTCTCTAAAACGCTCTACGTTTGTCCCTTTTATTTCGAATGTTAGTCAAAGTATAAAAAGGGACACATGGCAGACACTTGGCGCCGCTTCAGATTAAAATAGATGATGTGAATTAACCATCACTTAAAATAGTGCAAATCAAATGTCTTTGTTCATTTCTCCTTGATTTCTTTTATAATTGCTTCCAGAAAATCACTTTTGGAGCTAAAATATATACCTACCTCCCATATGAAATCCGTCATATCGTTCTACAACTTGAGCATTGGGTACTTCTTCTTGGTTACTCCACTGCTAACATCACTCTCACAACCACTATCCAACTCTTCACTATCATTTTCCACTCCCTTTAAAATATCCTTTGTATTCTTCACCATTTTGTTTCCCTTTCTTCTTTGTTCCATCTTGTTCAGGGTCATAGTCAATGAGATTCCTAACTTCCTCTTCAACAAAGCCATCACCATTCTCATTAGAGTCATCAACAAATCTTATTTCTAAAGCACTATCATAATTGAAGCTCTCATCTTCACTAGTATCAGAACTAAATTAAGCATTATGCATCTCACCAACATCAACATAACATGCATCTCACCAACAAACGTGGAGTGTTTTAGAAAGATAAGGGATGAAACTGGTCTTTTTTAAAGTTGAAAGAGCAAAATGGACTCAGAAGCATAAATAAGGGACCAAAAAGAATATTTAGTCTATTTCTTTGTAAAAGGGAGGGCAAAAGTCCAAATCACCAAACTACAATACTACTAACTACGTAATCAAAATTTCCATCAAATCATCATCAAGGAGATGTCTCCACTGAAGATAGCACTCCTCAAAGTAACAATAACTTTCTAAAAGCTCAATACTACTCTTCGCAATAACATCCACACATTAATTCTCTTCTCTATAGATATGACAAATCTCAATCTCCCACTTCAACTCAATGAAGATTTTAATATTACTTATTATAGTTTTTCCAATGGAGTTACCCAACTTAATATACTTTAGATTCTTCACTACCTTCTTTTATCTTTAAAGTATGTATTGAAATGTATCAAAATTAAAAAAAAAAACTATAATCTTGTTATCAATTTTAATTCTTCAAACCATTATTATTATTATTATTTTTGGTTTATCACCATCGATTTAGTCCGGTTCGGGGGTCAGTTATGACATCGAGTGGTTCTAGCCCCCTCTCGATCGCAGTTGCGGGGATCGAACCGTAATTCTCCCTACCAAATTCAACGCCAATCACCACTGAACCAACTAACAATTGATTCTTCAAACCATTATTTTCTTAGTGCATTTTATACAAAATAAATTACTAGTAACAAAAGAAGATACTTGAGTAGTAGTATATATGTTACAATAATGTTATTTGTACACCAAAGTGTACACCTACACCGTATGTACGGACGGTACTGTTCATGTACGGACAGTACTATTCACCGTCCGTACATGAACAGTGTAATATTATATTAATTTTTTTTTACATTTTTTTTAAATATTATTTTTTTAAAAAATATTTTTTTTATGTTTTTTAAAAAAATATTTGACAATACCTGCGGATTTATTTCCGGATTTACCTACGGATTTGATAATACCTGCGGATTTTACTTGTGAATTTACCTACGGATTTAACAATACCTGCGGATTTACCTACGAATTTGACAATACCTGCAGATTTACTTGCGAATTTACCTACAAATTTAGGTAAATCCGCAGGTAATTTCAAATGCAGGTAAATTCGGAAGTAAATCTGCAGGCATTGTCAAATATTTTTTTAAAAAATAAATAAAAAAAAGTAAAAAAAAATATTAATATAATATTACACTGTTCATGTACGCACGGTGAATAGTACCGTCCGTACATACACCAATACGGTGTAGGTGTACACTTTAGGGTACACATAGCATTGCTGATATATGTTATGACTTTTGATACATACATACATTGAATAAAAACAATATTTTTGCACACGTATAGATACCAAATAAGGTTAGTAGATTTTACTTTTAAGATTGAGAACAAGTGACCAAACAAAATTCTTCTTCTACATGACATGTTACATGGTATAGTTCGTTCCTGTCACCCCCTTTTTCACCTAAACCGCAGCAGCAGCAGCTTCAGAATTCCACCATCAAAATCACTTTCCAACCTTTCTTCATCTTCAACCCATCAATATCCAATGGTGTCTCTTCTTGTTGCAACAACAATCGACCCGGCTTCAATCAACCCAGCCAATGCGCTGTTAGCATTGCCAGGCTGGCAACCCGGACCCCATTTTCAGGTTCAAACCATTAAAAACCTTTCTTTTTCTTCTTTACTTTCTTAATTTATTAGTAATGTTTTGTTGTAATTGGGTGTTATTGAATTTTAGGATGATATGAAGAGTTTTGTGAATCAAGGGTTGAGGGTTTTGCTTCATGGGAAGAGTATAGTGGTAGAAGATTATTTGGATGAAAGGTGGGAAAAAGTTACTGGAGAGGTTGTTGATGAAGTTATCTTCTTAAGCAAACACACTGCTGCTTCTAATAAACCTGCCCTCACTGTTCATCCTATTGGTAATTTTGAACTACACCATGTTTTAGTTCTTTGTGCCTCCCCAAAGCATTATTATGATGACAGTGTTTTCGCAGGAGTTCCTCATTTGCGTCAAGGTGACGTTCCACCTCAAGGTGGGAAACCAGGATGGGCAGCACTGCCAAATCCTAGGATTGGACCTTGGATTCGCCTTTTGAAAAATATTGCTCAGGCTCATAATCTAGTCCCTGAGTTTGAGGTTCTTTTCTTGCCTTTTGACTAACTAGCCTTTTGACTAATCAGCGTTTTGTTTTTCTAGCTATATCTTAAGTACTTATGATTTTCTGTTTTCGATATTGGAGGAAGAGGGCTTAATGTTATATTATGTATTGAATGTGTTTTGAATTTTGAAAAGCACTTGTTGAATAATTTTAGATTACTTTGGAGGCCACTCATCATGGACCTTTGACAAATAAGCCAACCATGTTTCTGGAGATTGGTGAGTGCTCTTTCTTTCCTCCTAGATTGATAGATTGCATACTCTATTCATTCTTTAGTTACACAAGAAGATGTTAACAGTTAACTACAATTTGAGCATAGGTTAACAACTGAATTTCTTCTGTTCTGATATAGGTAGTACTGAAGACTATTGGAAGAGACAAGACGCTGCTCAAGTTATGGCTCAGGTTGAGTTTACTTTTCTACTTTTCCATAACCTTTGCATCAAAATATGTAGAGCTTTTCTGTATGGATACATTTTGTTGCAAAATGCTAAATGCTTTGCACAAAAGTAATATGGCTAGTAGTATTTTATTTTGTTTACTGAAATGATGTTGTTTTTGGATTCTTACAGTTAGTTTGGGAAGGACTTGGACTTGGAGGAGGGACTGATGTTGGGAACTGGAGCAGGTAGAATAATTATGTTAAGAAGTTGGACCGATGTTTAGTTGAGATTGACTTATTTGAGTTTGTCTACCGATAGAAACACTAGTGAGATTGTTTATGAGATGTGCATAAGTTGTTTTCAGTTTATTTCCTTAAGCTCTACAAGATAGCTTATGAAAAGAGATTATAGCTTGCATGAAAGTAATTTTATTTTTGTTTGTCTTTTGCTATAGAAATAGCATTTACATAAGCGCTTATATGATTAGTGCCTATACTATAATCGCTTAATTAAGTTGTTTATCCAATTGTAGTCAATATTTAGATTTGTTTCATTTGTGTAGAGTGAAAATTTTCTTATCTGAATCTAATTCTGACACTCTTACAGGGCGAATGATAAGAAGAAAGTCCTTCTTGGGATAGGCGGTGGACATTATGTGCCTAGGCATATGGATGTAATAATGTAAGTGATCATTTTCAGTGAACTTATAATTGAATTTTCTGATTAGGTCAATGTGACGTTAGAAACTATTCTCAAGTCTCAACCTCTTAAACTTTCGAGTTATTTTGAAAAACCCTTACTTTACTCGGATATTTTCATAAAATTTTGCGATCTAACCTTATTGCCTTGAATAAAAGGAATAGATAAGCATTCAAAAGAAACATGAAAATAATACTTGCTTTGCGTTTGCGATATAGGAAAGATGATGTTTGGGCCGGTCACCTACTTTCGGGATATTCAGTGCCAATGGAAGATCCAAAAGGAGAAACAAATGTGGAGATTGGAGGAACTTGGAAACAGTCTATAAAAGCTGCATATGAGGCAACTAAATCTGCTTTTCCTGGTGGCGAAATTCTTGCACATCTTGACCAAAAGTAAGCTTAATGATGCATTATCTTTCTGAAATCAGTTGTTTGTATGCATGCAAAGCATTAATCGAAAGCTATGTCATAATTGAGGGCTAAAAGTTCATAAAAAATCATCTGCAACTATGAAAGTTTTTGTTAATAGACTCTAATGCTTTTACTTTTTGCTCAATTTATTGCAGGAGCTTCAAAGGGTGGCAGAAGAATGCCATAACAGGATTCCTTGCAGAGCAGAATATTAAAATTGGAAAGCCGAATAACTTCTATTGAGTATTGATTTTAGAGGATGATATCGTGAATACTGAATACGCAGATTGCAGACAGAGGCAGACTGAGATTTTTTGTAGACCAGAATAGCACTAAAGTGATTTTGTTATGCAGTAATTTAAAGATGATTTTTAAGAAAAACACAAGTTATTTTGGTTTAATTACAATTAGAAAAAGTGATTTTGTATTTCTCTTTATTATAAATAATTTAGAGGTGTGGTAGAATTTGGAGAATTATACTCTAGATCAATGTTGAAAAATGTATGACAGATTAATATGAATTTATTTGCCTTGGCAATATAATTTTAAGCATATTCTAGTTGCTTTGGATGTTATTTTGAATTATACTGACATATAACTAAACTATATAATTGAAACTGTATTTTATTTTAAAAACTGTAATGAATAATTTTTGAAGGTAGCAGAGTATTTTGATGCATCTGTGAATTTGGCTTTCAAGGTTAAGGCTGAGACCAAAGGTTCATCTGTGAATTTGGCTAACATTGTTGGAAGTATTGCAGACATCCTCTTACGTGTAATCAGAGATTTCCCAGCTTCTTCATGATGTCGGGGAGTTTGCGAAACAATTTCCAACCGTTATTGGTTTTGAAAAAGCAAGCATCAAGTACAACAATAATATAAAGGTATGATGTATTAGACATATCCATTTTAGTTGAGTGTCTATAACAGTTATATAAAGGTTACCAAAACTAAATAAGTTTTCTTACAAAGAATAATGATTTAATTTCTAAAAAAAGTCTTACATATCTAACTAATGATTTTTTTCAATAACATTAATGGTTTTATTTCAAGTTCAATATAGAAAATAATTAACTATTAAAGTATATTTACTTATGATAATAATTTTCTAAATTTATAAAACTACCTAAGATAGCTGAAATAGAGATCTTAGATATTTATTTCAAGAATCTGACCAAATATAGCCTCACTCTTACGTTATTTGTCCCCTCTGGTCTCTTTGTTTTCTCTCTGCATTGATTCACTTCACAACTCCACTTCTCCTTCCTTCACCACATCCTCTTCTTCTTCATCCATGGCTGCTTCTGTGCTAACCGACGTCGTTGAAGCCAACCCTATTCTCGAGCAATTTGTGTTTCCGCCTTACGATGTTATTGAACCCAAACATGTTCGACCTGCCATTCGTACCCTTCTTGATAAACTGGTAACAAGTTATTATCTTTTGTTTTGTTTTGGATTTTTTTGTAGGGTTTTGAATGATTTTGTGTTTTTGGGGTTTGATTTGTAGGAACGTGATTTGGAGGAACTTGAAAGGACTGTGGAACCTTCATGGCCTAAATTGGTAGAACCATTGGAGAAAATTGTGGACCGGTTGGATGTTGTTTGGGGTATGATCAATCATCTTAAAACTGTTAAGGATAATGCTGAGCTCCGTTCAGCCATTGAAGATGTTCAGGTATTTTTTTGTATTATTTTTGTGTTTTTGTTCCATCTTTGATTCTGTTGATGGGACTGTAACTCTTATATTTTCACATTAATTAATATGGTTGTCTGTGCATTTGGGAGGTAGAACAATAGTTTTTCTGAAATGCAGTTTGGTCAAATAGTGGTTATAGCAGTGCTATAGCCTATGAAGCACGGACAAGGACGGAGCCAGAAATTTTAATTTGTGGGGGGCAGTATGTCTATAAATTTGTAGTATAATGTAACTATTATTTATATATTTAGAGTAAAAATGTATATTATATTTATTTTTTTAGAATTTAATTGAAATATATTAACGGTGTAAAGAAATTTTACACCGTCAATTAATCACAACCGTTAATATGTTTAAAATATTTGACTTTTAATTTAATTTTTTTAAAGTAAATACATTTAAATGGTTATGATGTATTAATGGTGTAAATGACCTTGTATAGCAATTAAAATCAGTTTTTTATGAAATCTATCATTAAAAAATTTTCATATTTTTCCAACTTTTAACTTGTGTAATTTTATCAATTTTATTATCAGTCAAAATAATTATCTATCAAAATAATTTATAATGGTATAAATAATTATCGGTGATATTTGATAATGAGAATTTAATGTTAAAATGAAAATCTATAAAAGAAATTTTAATTTTTGAAATTTAATTGAAAAACTATTTTGAATGTAGTTGTGAATAATTATTTTATATTATGTGATTGTATATCTAATTTCTAATCATAAATCTATATGATAGGAAGACTAAAGTATACTGTTTTAATTACATATTTTTTATTAGTTGTTGTTAAGCAGATACATGATACTACTAGTACTCAAATATTTCGGTTAGAAAAATAGTGGGGGCACATGCCCCCATACTAGCACACATAGCTCCGTCCCTGAGCACGAATACGGCACTGACACGTCTTGTTTTAAAGGTGTCGGTGCTATAGAGGCTATAGTAATGTAGCATAGTGGAATTTGAATTATATGTTGCTTTTTTTTGTGATCTGCGATTGGTAACCATGTGAATTGGTTTTTGGGCTCAATTTTAGCACATGATGATTATGATCCATATTGCAACATGTTGTTATGTTGATTTGCTCCCTTGTTTAAAATATTTTCATGGGTTTTTGGTCATCCACGTATATCATTTCTCTTACGTATTGTGATTGCTGTAATTTTATTGTGCTGACAATGATTAATTTATATTTGCAGGCAGAAAAAGTTAAGTTTGAGGTTAGACTGGGCCAAAGCAAACCTATTTATAATGCATTCAAAGCTATTAAAGAGTCTCCTGATTGGAAGACACTTAGTGATGCTCGCAGGAGAATTGTTGAAAGTAAGTTGCCTAATGTCTTGTTGTATTGGCATGTTATTTTACACTCATAGATTGCTTGAATTGCTTTGCGTTGTGTTCTGATACTGGTTCCCAGCTTCTAGATTTTATTTGGGAAAATGGAGAATTGTGAACGATGCTGGATGCGTAGCTGGTGTGAAGTTTCTAATTTTCTGATTTATCATAAGAGTGATGTTGTGTGTGTTTCACTTGCCAAATATGAAATATCTGCGAGTTTACTCGTAAACTCGTGCCAATTGCCAAATACATGCTGTTGTTCCATTTGCTTTCTACGGGATTTAAGACAAACTCGTTATTAAAACCCTTCATTTTACATTGTTTGTAATAATTGTATTTGTGCCTATGCAGACCAAATAACGGAGGCAGTTCTTAGTGGTGTTTCTCTTGAAGATGATAAAAGAGAACAATTTAACAAAATTGAACAGGTGCGCTATTTTTAACAACTAAAAAAAAATGTAAATTGTGGTTGCCCAGTGATTATGTACTAGGCTTTGGCTAACTGCGCGTATCCTGTTTTCGGACTATGGTGGAATTGAGATCACGAATTTGTAATTCTACATATTTTTGAAATTTGTGTAGCAAATAAGTAGGACAAACAAAACAAACTGATTCATTAACAAACCAAATGTAGTGATAAGATTTGATTTGATGAATCTACATAGACACATGTGCTAAAATTCCAAAAGCAAAGTGATTGTGCACCATAACTAAATGAAATTCAAGTAATGATATTTTCTCTTAGTTGTATTTATTTTTAATATTTTTTATCACGGTTTCATCTGCAGGAGCTGAAAAGATTATCAGAAAAACTTGGGGACAACGTTCTGGATGCAACCAAAAAGTTCGAAAAGCTCATTACAGATAAGAAAGAGATTGAAGGATTACCTGCTACTGCTCTTGGGTTGGCTGCACAAACTGCAGTATCCAAGGTAAATTATGTTGACATGTTATTATTCTCAAGTTATGACAATCAGCCTATCTTTTCGAGTTTTGATTACTTGATGAAAAAAATGCAGGGGCATGAAAATGCCACCGCTGAAAATGGGCCATGGGTAATTACATTGGACGCTCCAAGTTATATTGCTGTTATGCAACATGCTCGCAATCGTTCTTTGCGTGAGGAAGTCTACCGTGCGCGTATAACACTGGCATCTAGTGGAGATTTGGATAATACTGTACTGATGGAGCAAATGTTAAAGCTTAGGTTGGAAAAGGCGAGGCTTCTCAACTACAATAACTTTGCTGAGGTATGACTCTTTCATTATTAACAACATAATTCAATGTCGGTTGTTGATGTGTTATCTTTCAGGTTAGCATGGCAACTAAAATGGCAACTCTTGATAAAGCAGAAGAACTTCTAGAAAAGCTTCATAGAGCTTCCTGGGATGCTGCAGTACAAGGTAGTATTTATGTTGTGTCTATGGTGTAGTAGTGTTTGCATCATGATTTTAAATTGTATGCAGTTTTTTCAGTTACTTTTGCATTGTGTATATATTGAGTTAGCTTCATATTGTCATTGACTACTCCAAAACAGCAAAAAGTAAATTTGTTTTCGACTATTTATTTATTTATTTTTGCATGTAATTTCATCTTCCTCTAATTAGGCAATAATTTAGACGGTCTATTTTTCTTCCTTGCAGATCTAGAAGATCTTAAGAAATTCTCAAAAGACCAGGGTGCACTGGAAGCTGATGATTTGAAAAATTGGGACATTAGGTTTTGGAGTGAGAGGCTTTGTGAATCAAAATATGACATTAACGAGGTTGCTCACTCACTCCGTCATCATTTTGAAACGACACTTTAAGAACATACGGTTTTAGTTTTGACCCTGTTAGAAGTTGTAGTGTTGTATTTGTAAAATGTCTCGCCTAAGGCGATGCCCTTGAACCGCCCTAGGAGAGACGACGATGAAAGGTCACAAGAAGGGAGGTATCGCCTTGCCCTGTAGTCTTCCCTCGTCCTTACGTGGGAAACATGGGATAAGACGTTTCTGGGACAGAGAAAAAGTCAAGATCATTAACTGACCCATGACTCCCTTGAAAATAGGGATTCAACCTCCCACTATTGACTAAGTGGGCGGTGACCATTTCTGAAGAAACTCTAGGTCCTAGATACCTCTATAAATACATCTCTCAAGGAGATAGATAGACACCAGGTAATACAAATTCTTAACACTCTAAAGAGCTCAACGCTCACTACTTTCCTAACACACGTCCGCTGGTGGTTATACGCTTGCTATCAAGCATCAGCGGTCATCAGCAGAACCTCTCACCTCATATACCTGTACTTTTTGACCAGTACAAAAGGATTTGTAACTTGTAATGTCGCATATCACGAAGGATCTAATTCTTTTATTTCCATTAATTTGTTCATCCTGCGTATGGTTTTTTGTCACTGAACAATCCTTTGCTCTCTAAAACTATCTAACTAATGATATATAAACATCATAATTAAAAGGAAAGCTCCTTAATACTATTCACTGTACTTTTGACATTCTGTCAGGTATTCTTTTCTTTCATGTCAACCACATACGAAAGTTCATTTCTACCACCAGTCCCACCTGCTAGTCCATTGGCTAATTTACTAAGCAATACAAGATTTTATTACATTTCCTTTGTTATTGAAACTTTTGATCTGCCTAGGAAATCTCATACATAATACATCTGCCACTCTTGTCTCATAGGAAGAACTGCGTCCGTATTTCTCATTGCCAAATGTTATGAATGGACTCTTTGACCTTGCAAAAACACTTTTTGGTGTTGAAATTGAGCCAGCTGATGGTCTAGCCCCGGTAATCGAATTCCCTTTTGCTTAGCTGTGGTGCTTGTATTGGGGAGCATCTATAGTAAACTTTCTGACTTATCTTTATTGTTTGTTATTCAGGTTTGGGATAAAGATGTTAAGTTTTTTCGTGTTAAAGATTCTTCAGGTAGTCCAGTTGCGTATTTTTATTTTGATCCCTACAGTCGTCCTTCTGAAAAAATGCAAAGCGCATGGACGCGCGGAGTTGTTTCTCGTAGTCGTGTACTGTCACCTGATGGTACCTCATCAAGGTTGCCTGTTGCCCTAATGGTGTGCAATCAAACACCTCCAGTAGGAAGCAAGCCAAGTTTAATGACATTCTCTGAGGTAACCCATATTTTACTTTAATAGTTTCTTGAGCTATATTAATGGGAGCACTAGTCGTTTCTAGCAGTGTCTGGTCTTAACATGATTATATATTTTAGACCATGTCAAAGATTACTTAAATATGTTTCCCATTCATCAACAACAATTTCCTCATTTTCCATTTTTTTTTTCTATATATAAAATTGGTGTCGAACTAAACTTTTACTCTAAATGCTACTAAGTTGTTTCCTTATTAATATTTAATCATTAAAAAACCAAACAGGTTCACAAACTATTGTTTTTCGTCGTCTCCTTTTTCTCAGGTTGGGATTGTCTTCCATGAATTCGGCCACGCACTTCAACACATGCTTACTAAGGAGGATGAGGGTCTAGTTTCTGGTCTTAGGGGAATAGAGGTGGATGCTATTGAATTACCTTCTCAGTTTATGGAAAACTAGTGTTACCATATGATAGGAATGGATCGGACCCCACAAGTGATGATGGGGATGTGTTAGTTAATAAAGATAATTTGGGGCCTAAACAATGGAGAGTATATGTGAGAAAGAATAAGAAAGGCCCAGTTAATTAGTATTCCCATATAAATAGGAATTAGTTTAGATTTCTCATATAAATAGGAGTAAGTTTAGATTTCCCATATAAATAGGAGTTAGTTTAGATTTCCCATATAAATAGGTGTATGGGGCAGTAGCTAGGTATCTTATTATTATTTTCTGTTTTCCTTATTAGGATTTAGGCAGTGAGAGAATTGTTTTCTCTAACTGAGGAGCATTTGCTCTGGATTTCTTTTCTGTTTTCATAATCATTAATAAATTAATTTTCTCCATTATATTCTACCTTTCCTCTGTTCTATCAATTGGTCCAACCTGCTGTGTTCATGCAAACCAGAATGGCAGAGAGAATTACTGCAGTTGAGGAACGCTTGGGACGTGTGGAAACCAGTATTGAGGAATTGCGTACTTTCCTTGCTGCGGAAATTCAGCGGGCGATAGGGAATCGTGGATCACCTCAAACAAGCGGTGAAACGGTTACCTCACCGTTGGATGAGTTTCGTTTGTCCGCAAAGAAGGTGGAGCTGCCAGCTTTTACCGGCGACGATCCGGTGGCATGGATCACTCGTGCTGAGACATACTTTGAAGTACAACGAATCTCTCGGGATGTTCGTATTCAGTTGACAAAGTTGAGCATGGAAGGCCCTACTATCCATTGGTTTAACCTATGGCATGATTCAACAGAGGAATTGTCATGGGAGAACCTATGTGAAGCAATGATGGCGAGATTTGGAGGAGGTCGTTTGGAGAACCCGTTCGAAGAACTCAAGGATTTGAAGCAATCTGAGACGGTGGAGGATTACATAGCCGAATTTGAATTGTGTTCCTCTCAGTGTGGAAGGTTACCAGAACAACAATTTCTGGGCTATTTTATTGGTGGTTTACGTCACGATATCCGTTCTCGAGTAAGAACATTCAAGCCGCACAACCGGTATGTAGCGATGCAATTGGCACGTGATGTGGAACGTGAATTTGCTGAAAATTCAGGTCATGGATCTGGTTCACGACCTATATTTATAGGTAAAATATCAATTATAGGTAAAATATCACTTATAGGTAAAATATATAAACAAGCCTATAATATAAAATTTCTTAAATTTTAAGATAGTATATTTATTTTCAAAGTAATCATTAAGAGGTAGTACCATGATTACCTATTATAAGTTTTACTAAAAAAACTTATTATACCTTTTACTAAAAAGCCTATTTTAATAATTTTATTTATTGATAAAACCAAATTCATTATGACCTGCCTCCACAACTTCTTGGGAAACCTACACACCTCTTATAATAACATTGTGTATGAACCGTGTGAACGCACGGGTAAATGATTTCTTAATTATTTTCTTTATTTTTCTACTCAAATATACATTTTTCGACGGGACAAAGCTACTTAATGTGTATATATTTTATTTACATTTTTAACCATCATTATATTATATTTATTTACAACTGTGATAGATAAATGCTTAATTATTTCCTTTATTTTTTATATGTACATATTAACCTATAACGGTGGAATTCAAATAACTCTCTATACAATATCAACAAATGACATTAATTTTATACAATATTTAATAACTAATGTCAACTGTTTATACAAATTTTTTTATAAACAAGAAATAATTTACTGTTGATACAATTTTTTTTATAAACGGTAATAAATTATAAGTATTTTTATAAACGGGAAAAAGCCAACTGTTTATATAATTTTTTTTATAAAACGGGAAAGAATTGGTATTGAATATCTTATTCTTTAAAAACTTACTCTTTATTATAAAATAACTATCTTATTTGTAAAAAAATTAAGAGAAATAATTATTTAATATAATATTAAATGATTTTTTTAATTATAATATTCATTTCAATTACGTAAATTTTATTTTTTTCCCAAATTCAATTACAAATAAAAATATACTATGTCAACTAATATATTATAGGTAAAATATATAAACAAGCCTATAATATAAAATTTCTTAAATTTTAAGATAGTATATTTATTTTCAAAGTAATCATTAAGAGGTAGTACCATGATTACCTATTATAAGTTTTACTAAAAAAACCTATTATACCTTTTACTAAAAAGCCTATTTTAATAATTTTATTTATTGCAGACAATTCATTAACGTATTGATAAAACCAAATTCATTATGACCTGCCTCCACAACTTCTTGGGAAACCTACACACCTCTTATAATAACATTGTGTATGAACTGAACGCACGGGTAAATGATTTCTTAATTATTTTCTTTATTTTTCTACTCAAATATACATTTTTCGACGGGACAAATCTACTTAATGTGTATATATTTTATTTACATTTTTAACCATCATTATATTATATTTATTTACAACTGTGATAGATAAATGCTTAATTATTTCCTTTATTTTTTATATGTACATATTAACCTATAACTGATATTTTTGGAAAAATAAATCTATTAAATATATTGAAATTTTTATTTAAAATAAGTAAAAAGATTTCAAATGCTTATAATAATATAGGGGTATGAGTGACAATAAACAAAATTTGGACAAAAAAGTTTGGTACCTGTTACCAAATCAAATAAATATAATCACATATATTATATTTATTTATTATTTATAATATTGTGCAATACGTGCGAACGCACGGGTAGATGACTACTCACGATAGATTATAGCTATATTGTATAATGTGTGCGAACGCACGGGTAGATGACTACTTAATTATTTTATTTATTTTTTCTACTAAACTATATATTTCTAACTAGATTAAATTAATATTTATTTGACAATTATAATTTCAATTATTTTTTATTTTTAATTTGTGTATCTTTTATATATATATATATATATATATATATATATATATATATATATATATATATATATATATATATATATATATATATATATATATATATATATATATATATATATATATATATTTATTAACCATCGTTATATATTTATTTATTGTTTATATCGACTTTACGTGACCCGTGCGGGCGCACGGGTCCTTTACTAGTTAATTTATATTACATTTAAAATGGTACAATTATAATCAATAATCTAGATGATTTGACGATAATTAGACCCAACAATTAAGAAAATGCATTAAATATCTAGTATCACCAACGAGGAGAAGTTAAGAAGAAAATCTTCTACAATTAAAAAGAGTAATGCTATGCTTACACCTAATATTTACACCAATACTTACACCAAACATTGTTCACAGTATTTATACGGTGAATAGTGTTTTTTAAAATAAAATAATAATTTTTATTTTTATTTTTAAAATTAAGGACGACACTGTTCATGTACGGACGTGCATTAACCAACTTTATTACTGCATTAACCAAGTTTTTACACTGCATTAACCAAGTTTGATGACTGCTAAAACTTATTTTTAATATCTAGATATTGCATTAACCAACTTCATTACTGCATTAACCAAGTTTTTACATTGCATTAACCAAATTTGAGTAATGCTATTCTTACACCATGAACAGTACTTTACAGTAGTCATCAAATTTGGTTAATGCAATGTAAAAACTTGGTTAATGCAGTAATGAAGTTGGTTAATGCAATGTCCAGATATTAAAAATAATTTTTAATAGTCATCAAACTTGGTTAATGCAATGTAAAAACTTGATTAATGCAGTAATGAAGTTGGTTAATGTGCGTCCGTACATGAACCGTGTCGTCCTTAATTTTAAAAATAAAAATAAATATTATTATTTTATTTTAAAAAACACAGTTCACCGTATAAATACGATAAACAGTCTTTGGTGTAAGTATTGGTGTAAATATGGGTGTAAGCATAGCATTACTCAATTAAAAAAAGTGAATTCATAGTTGAAAGAAGTTTATGCAAAAGTGCTTATAAAAAAAAAATATGCAAAAAAATGTATCAACACATAAACTATTGCCACATATCCTAAGTGTGTTTTGCCTGCAAAACCGGAAAAGCGAAAGAGGAAATTTTTTGTTAAGCTTGCATGTTGTAATTAACAAACAAACTTCAGGTGGTAAATAAAATAAAAAATAAAATATTAGATGCAATAGTAATTTTTTCTCCATATAATTTATATACTGCAGTAGTAATTATTTTTACATATGGTTCTAATAATCGATTTTATAACTTGTAAGTACAACACATTAATAAATCATTATATATATAAAATAAGCAATCTTGAAATAATTTATAAAATAAATCTTCAATCGAAAAAGAAAAAGAAAAATCTAGTTTTTTTAAACTAGTTTATAACTAGAAACTGATTATAAATCAGTTTATAAATACAAACTGATTCTGAACTAATTTAAAACTGAATTGAAACTGTTTTATCAGTTAATTAGTTTTTTATGAAAATGATTTTCAAAAACTGAACTGAACCACTAATTTGGTTCAATTCAGTGCAGTTTATGAACCACGAACACCCCTAAATCCAACTATGAAAAGGGAATGTCAAAGTACTTCCTTTATCAAAAGAGGACAAGGGGGTGGATGATGACATTTAAAGCTTTTATAGTTGAGAAATATAACAATGAAGCCCAAGTGGTGGGCTTAGATTTGTTATCTACCAAGTTAACTTGAGCCAATATCTAAGAGGTGACAATATGAAAATGAGGAGAATAGTTGTTAAATCCAGCCATGTATCTAGCTAGATGAAAAAATTTCATTGATTATGTAGATCATGGATGACGTGATGACCATGGAACATTAATCAGACCAACCTTTATTACAGAAGATCATAAGTGATCAAGAGAATTGAACTACAAGTTTGTGTTAATTTTAGCACTTAAAAGGAAAAATTCCATTAATTTTCTAAAGTAAAATCTACCGTACTAGAAGTTAATAAAATGAAATGGCATTCCAAAGTAGTGAAATTTGTTTCCTGCAAAAGAGGCTCCCCACGCCAAGAGTTTCAGACTTAATTTAAGCACACAAAGAAATCTCATCCCTAAACCTCTATGAGAATGAGGCTTGCACTCTTTCTTCTAATCCAAAATTACCAACTTTCTTTTGTTCACATTTCCACTCGAAATGATGTTTCTAGAGGAAGCTTCAATGGATTTTAGTAGAGAGATTTTCCATGCATAAAGTGGAAATGGAGTGAGTTATCGTACTTTTAAAGACAACCTTCACTGGAAGAGCTCTAACAATAATTAAAAGAAGAGAGGTTTTCCATGCTTAAAGCTTAGCTGAACTCTATTAGTTAGGAGTTAAAGGTAGCAAGAGTTGACATTACCCTTGAAAATAGGGACACAAAGATATAAGAATAGAAAAGAGGATTTACTAAAATGTTAAAGAGACTATGAGGTTTTGCTTGTTTGAAGAAATTTTTCCTTAATATATTATCGATTTTCTTGTAGTAAAAACATTCCTTGAAGCTTTCCTTGGCAAAAAATGAAGATTTCATGAGCATACAGAATGAGGGATGTAACCTGCAAATATCTGGTGTATGTCATCATCTTAAGATTACATATTAAATTATCTTTGCAATTATCCTTCTTCTTAGGAGATACACTTTATGTATGAGATTTGTGTGACTTAGTAGTGGTCATTAATCTCATTCCATTGTCCATATTCAGCAAGCTGTAATTAGAGCTGCAAGGCCTACCACCTTAACACTACAATTAGATGACGAAAACATATGATATCTTTAAAGGGAGATTGAATATGTGTTTGTAAAAGTTAATAAGTTTGTATTACCAGTTGATTTTATCATTATGGATTATTATGCTGATGTCGACACTCTCATTCTATTAGGAAGAGCTTTCGTTGCTATGGGATGAACAATTATTTATGTGGAAAAATAAGAAGTAACCATGAGAGACAATGGTCAACATGTTGTGATCAATTTTCTTAATGCCTTGAAGTACCCTAAAGAAGATGTTATTGATTATTTTGATTTCTAGTTGTGAGATATTGGATCGAACTCTAGTATGCTCGAAAGATAGCTTCTTGGTTCGACAGGATTAAGCATGAAATCGAAGGGTGTTCACATGTTGGTGTCGAAGATGCTAGGGTTGTTAGCATGTTAAATTAGTTTTTAGTGTTTAAACCCTAATTTGTTAAGTTAGCTTGTTTATTAAGTTGGCTTGAATAATGGGCCTTGTAGAAAAAACCCATTAACTAGTATGTTAGGTTTTATTATAAATAGCATACTAGTCTCTCATTATTGTACACAGCAAATCCTGATTTAGGGTGAGAGAGGTTATTTGTTATTCTTGTAAACTTGTAATCTTGTTTTCTAAGAGAAAGTAAAAGAATAGCAGTTATAACCAAATTCTTGTGTTCTTCTTCTTCTTTGTTCTTTATTCATCCCTTGTTTTATACATTGTTCTTAGCATTGAATTCACAACAAATTGGTGCGGTGAGCGTGGAGAAGATGTCTTCAACAAAGTATGAGATTGAAAAGTTCACCGGAGTGAATGATTTCGGTCTGTGGCGCTTGAAGATGAAAGCCCTACTGGTTCAGCAGGGTTGCTTGGAAGCGTTGAAGGGAGAAGCAGCCATCAATGCTGCATTAACGGCAGCGGAGAAGACGACTATGATCGAGAAAGCACACAGTGCAATTTTGTTGAGCCTTGGTGATAAGGTTCTCATATAGGTATCAAAGGAGACGACGGCCTCAGGGTTATGGACGAAACTTGAAAGTCTGTACAAGACCAAATCACTGGTAAATCGACTCTACCTAGAGCAAGCTTTGTATTCATTCAAGATGATTGAAGATAAAATATTAGCTGAGCAGTTGGATATGTTCAACAAGATGATTCTTGATCTTGAAAATATTGATGTGAAGATCGATGATGAAGATCAAGCGCTGTTACTATTGTGCGCTTTGCCTCGATCACATGCTCACTTCAAAGAAACTCTCCTGTAAGGAAGGGAGTCCCTGACCTTTGAAGAAGTTCAATCAGTCCTGTATTCTAAGGACTTGAACAAACGAAAGGAGCATAAACCTTCGACTGTTGGTGAAGGTTTGGTGTTAAAGAAATTTTTTTGAGAAAGGTTAGTAAGTTTGACAAGAAGAAATGCAAAAGTCAGCAGAAGTCTTATAGTGGCGAAGCATCTGATATTTGATGCTATCATTGTAAGAAGGAGGGTCACACAAGAAAGGTGTGCCATAAACGCCTGAAAGATCATGGAGGTAAGGATAATGGTAATGCAACCATTGTTCAAGATGATTTTGAATCATCTAATGTTCTTGTGGTTTCAAGCAGTGACTCGAGAAGAGAGTGGATTATAGATTCAGGTTGCACTTGGTACATGAGTCCAAACAAAGACTTGTTCGAAGAATTGTGTGATCAAGATGGTGGATCAGTACTGCTGGGAAACAACAAAGCTTGCAAGATTGCTGGTGTTGGATCTGTGAGATTCACGCTCCATGATGAGTCAATAAGGTTGTTGACTGAAGTCAGGTATGTTCCTGATTTGAAGAGAAATCTACTTTCTCTTGGTGAATTCGATAAGAAAGGATATGTTTTCCAAGGAGAGAAAAATATCCTAAGTTTCATGAAGGGGTCGAAGGAAGTCTTAAGAGGCGTGAAGAAACAAGGCTTGTATACCCTTGAGACTGAAGTTGTAAGTGGTTCGACAAATGTTGCATCCACAACACCATTGTTGAAGACAGAAATCTGGCACATGAGATTGGGCAATGTCAGTGAAAGGGGTCTGGTTGAATTAGGGAAACAAAATCTGCTTGGTGGAGACAAAGTCGAAAAGTTGAAATTTTGTGAACCCTGTGTACTTGGAAAGTCTTGCAGAGTGAAGTTCAACAAAGGCAAACAAAGAACACATGGATCCCTTGATTACATCCATGCTGACCTTTGAGGGCCTGCAAGGTGTCCATCACATTCAGGAGCAAGGCATTTTCTATCCGTAGTTGATGATTATTCTAGGAAGTTATGGGTATTCATCCAGAAGTCTAAGGATGAAACTTTTGAGAATTTCAAAAGTTGGAAGACTCTGGTCGAAAATCAGACTGGCAGGAAGGTCAAGAGGTTGAGAACCGATAATGGCCTTGAATTTTGCAATGAGGCGTTCGACAGTTTTTGTACTGCCTCTGGTATTGCAAGGCACAGAACTACTGCAGGTACTCCAGAGCAAAATGGTTTGGCTGAAAGGTTTAATCGAACTATTTTTGAGAGAGAGTCAGATGCATGTTGACTAGTGCAGGATTAAAGAAGGTGTTCTGGGCTGAGGCTATTTCGACAGCAACATATTTGATAAACATATGTCCTTCGACAACGTTAAATATGAAGACACCTGAAGAAGTTTGGTTGGGGCATCCACCAGATCTCGACAAACAGAGAGTATTTGGCTACGTAGCCTATGCTCATATTAGGCAAGACAAGGTCGAACCTAGAGCTCTGAAATGCATGTTCATGGGATATCCTGAAGGAGTCAAAGCTTATAGGCTATGGTGCCTAAAGCCAGATCACAAGAGGTGTATCCCCAATCGAGATGTAGTTTTCAATAAAGTTGAGATGGCTTTCAAGAAAACTGATGATGATGATGATGGTCGAAGTGCAGAAGAGCTGGAACATGTAGAGATTCCTGTTGAGGTGGAGCAAGTTGATGCTGAATTGCATATTCCAGATGAAGTCGAAGAAGAAGCAGAAGATGCTGAGGAAGCTGAGGAAACTGTCAATGACTACCTATTGTCGAGAGATAGGTTGAGAAGAGTCGTCAAGCCACCTCAGAGACTTGGGTATGCAGATCTTATAGCTTATGCATTAATCTCTGCCAGTGAGGTTCTTGATGATGAACCTAGAGATTATAAGGAAGTTATGAGGAGTCGAATTAAGACTGAATGGCTGAAGACCGTGAATGATGAGATGAAATCTCTTCATGATAATCACACTTGGGAACTAATCAAAAAACCTGCTAGGGCAAGGTTAGTCAGCTGTAAATGGATTTTTAAATTCAAGGAAGGAATTGAAGGAGTGACGTCGAAAAGATACAAGGCAAGGTTAGTTGCAAGGGGTTTCACTAAAAAAGAAGGTGTCGACTTCAATGATGTGTTTTCTCCTGTTGTGAAGCATAGATCCATTCAAATGTTGCTTGCCATGGTGGCACAGTTCGACCTAGATCTGGAACAGATGGATGTGAAGACTGCGTTCTTGTATGGTGATCTAGATGAAATGATCCTGATGAGGAAACCTGAAGGGTATGTCGAAAAGGGGAAGGAAGATTATGTGTGAAAGCTAAAGAGATCTTTATATGGTCTGAAACAATCTCCTCGACAGTGGAATAGAAGATTCGACAAGTTCATGGCACGCATAAGTTTCATTAGAAGTCAGTTCGACCACTGTGTTTACTTCATATTTCGACCTGGTAATTCATTTGTTATTTTGTTGCTTTATGTGGATGATATTCTCATAGAAAGCAACAACGTCGAAGATGTAAATAGGGTGAAGGCTGAACTCAATAAGGAGTTCGATATGAAGGATCTGGGAGCTGCTTCCAGGATTATTGGAATTGACATTCGAAGAGATAGAAAGAAGTTGAAGTTATGCTTATCTCAAGAGGAATATCTACGAAAGATTCTCGAAAGGTTTGGTATGTCAAATTCGAAGCCAGTTGTGACTCCGACAAACCCTCAATTCAAGCTGAGTATTGATCAGTGTCCCAGTACTAATGTCGAAAGATCCTATATGAATAGCATCCCATATGCTAATATGGTTGGTTCTTTGATGTATGCTATGGTCTGTACTAGACCCGACATAGCATATGCAGTAAGTCTTGTAAGCAGGTACATGTCAAATCCTGGAAAGGCTCACTGGCAAGCATTGAAGTGGATTTTAAGGTACATAAATGGGTCTCTGAATAGGGTCCTAATTTATGGTGGAGTCTTGGGTGAAGATAGTAAAGCAGTAATTGAAAGATATGTCGACTCTGATTATGCAGGTTGTATGGATTCTAGAAAATCTATTTCTGGATATGTTTTCACTATGTTTGGCACAGGCATTAGTTAGAAAGCAACACTTCAGAAGGTTGTTGCTCTATCAACCACTGAAGCAGAGTATATTGCCATAACTGAAGCTGTGAAAGAAGCATTGTGGCTTCAAGGTTTTGCGAAGGAGCTGAAACTTCAAGGTCGAGGTATCACTGTTAAATGTGATAGTCAAAGTGCGATACACCTGTCGAAGAATTCAGCATATCATGAGCGAACTAAGCACATTGATGTGAGGTTGCATTTCGTCAGAGGAGTAATCGAGCATGGAGAAGTCCAAGTGCTGAAGATTTCGACAGATCACAATGATGCTGATATGATCACCAAATCATTGCTAAGTTGCATGTTTTTCCACTCTATGCAGTTGATAAAGTTGCATGAAGAAAGCTAGTTTGTTCCCTTGATGTTGTAGAGTTAGGTCCAAGGTGGAGATTTGTAAGATATTGGATCGAACTCTAGTATGGTCGAAGGATAGCTTCTTGGTTCGACAGGATTGAGCATGAAGTCGAAGGGTGTTCACATGTTGGTGTCGAAGATGCTAGGGTTGTTAGCATGCTAAATTAGTTTTTAGTGTTTAAACCCTAATTTGTTAAGTTAGCTTGTTTATTAAGTTGGCTTGAATAATGAGCCTTGTATAAAAAGCCCATTAGTTAGTATGTTAGGTTTTATTATAAATAGCATACTAGTCTCCCATCATTGTACACAGCAAATCCTGATTTAGGGTGAGAGAGGTTATTTGTTATTCTTGTAAACTTCTAATCTTGTTTTCTAAGAGAAAGTAAAAGAATAGCAGTTATAATCAAATTCTTGTGTTCCTCTTCTTCTTTGTTCTTTATTCATCCCTTGTTTTATACATTGTTCTTGATATTTAATTCACAAACACCAGTTATGATTCCTTAATAACAAACAATTCATCTAAGACAATGATAAACTAAGGAAAAAGTTATGAGTGTTGGAAGAAGAAGAGTTTAAGAAAGAAGCTTTTATGAGATGTAGTTTTCAATGAAGTTGAGATGACTTTCAAGAAAACAGATGATGATGATGATGGTCGAAGTGCAGAAGAGCTGGAACAGGTAGAGATTCCTGTTGAGGTGGAGCAAGTTGATGCTGAATTGCATATTTCAGATGAAGTCGAAGAAGAAGCAGAAGATGCTGAGAAAGCTGAGGAAACTGTCGATGACTACCTATTGTCGAGAGATAGGTTGAGAAGAGTCATCAAGCCACCTCAGAGACTTGGGTATGCAGATCTTATAGCTTATGCATTAATCTCTGCCAGTGAGGTTCTTGATGATGAACCTAGAGATTATAAGGAAGTTATGAGGAGTCGAAATAAGACTGAATGGCTGAAGGCCATGAATGATGAGATGAAATCTCTTCATGATAATCACACTTGGGAACTGATCAAGAAACCTACTGGGGCAAGGTTAGTCAGCTGTAAATGGATTTTCATATTCAAGGAAGGAATTGAAGGAGTGACGTCGAAAAGATACAAGGCAAGGTTAGTTGCAAGGGGTTTCACTCAAAAAGAAGGTGTCGACTTCAATGATGTGTTTTCTCCTGTTGTGAAGCATAGATCCATTCAAATGTTGCTTTCCATGGTGGCACAATTCGACCTAGAACTGGAACAGATGGATGTGAAGACTGCGTTCTTGTATGGTGATCTAGATGAAATGATCCTGATGAGGAAACCTGAAGGGTATGTCGAAAAGGGGAAGGAAGATTATGTGTGAAAGCTAAAGAGATCTTTATATGGTCTGAAACAATCTCCTCGACAGTGGAATAGAAGATTCGACAAGTTCATGGCACGCATAAGTTTCATTAGAAGTCAGTTCGACCACTGTGTTTACTTCATATTTCGACCTGGTAATTCATTTGTTATTTTGTTGCTTTATGTGGATGATATTCTCATAGAAAGCAACAACGTCGAAGATGTAAATAGGGTGAAGGCTGAACTCAATAAGGAGTTCGATATGAAGGATCTGGGAGCTGCTTCCAGGATTATTGGAATTGACATTCGAAGAGATAGAAAGAAGTCGAAGTTATGCTTATCTCAAGAGGAATATCTACGAAAGATTCTCGAAAGGTTTGGTATGTCAAATTCGAAGCCAGTTGTGACTCCGACAAACCCTCAATTCAAGCTGAGTATTGATCAGTGTCCCAGTACTAATGTCGAAAGATCCTATATGAATAGCATCCCATATGCTAATATGGTTGGTTCTTTGATGTATGCTATGGTCTGTACTAGACCCGACATAGCATATGCAGTAAGTCTTGTAAGCAGGTACATGTCAAATCCTGGAAAGGCTCACTGGCAAGCATTGAAGTGGATTTTAAGGTACATAAATGGGTCTCTGAATAGGGTCCTAATTTATGGTGGAGTCTTGGGTGAAGATAGTAAAGCAGTAATTGAAAGATATGTCGACTCTGATTATGCAGGTTGTATGGATTCTAGAAAATCTATTTCTGGATATGTTTTCACTATGTTTGGCACAGGCATTAGTTAGAAAGCAACACTTCAGAAGGTTGTTGCTCTATCAACCACTGAAGCAGAGTATATTGCCATAACTGAAGCTGTGAAAGAAGCATTGTGGCTTCAAGGTTTTGCGAAGGAGCTGAAACTTCAAGGTCGAGGTATCACTGTTAAATGTGATAGTCAAAGTGCGATACACCTGTCGAAGAATTCAGCATATCATGAGCGAACTAAGCACATTGATGTGAGGTTGCATTTCGTCAGAGGAGTAATCGAGCATGGAGAAGTCCAAGTGCTGAAGATTTCGACAGATCACAATGATGCTGATATGATCACCAAATCATTGCTAAGTTGCATGTTTTTCCACTCTATGCAGTTGATAAAGCTGCATGAAGAAAGCTAGTTTGTTCCCTTGATGTTGTAGAGTTAGGTCCAAGGTGGAGATTTGTAAGATATTGGATCGAACTCTAGTATGGTCGAAGGATAGCTTCTTGGTTCGACAGGATTGAGCATGAAGTCGAAGGGTGTTCACATGTTGGTGTCGAAGATGCTAGGGTTGTTAGCATGCTAAATTAGTTTTTAGTGTTTAAACCCTAATTTGTTAAGTTAGCTTGTTTATTAAGTTGGCTTGAATAATGAGCCTTGTATAAAAAGCCCATTAGTTAGTATGTTAGGTTTTATTATAAATAGCATACTAGTCTCCCATCATTGTACACAGCAAATCCTGATTTAGGGTGAGAGAGGTTATTTGTTATTCTTGTAAACTTCTAATCTTGTTTTCTAAGAGAAAGTAAAAGAATAGCAGTTATAATCAAATTCTTGTGTTCCTCTTCTTCTTTGTTCTTTATTCATCCCTTGTTTTATACATTGTTCTTGATATTTAATTC
Organism: Vicia villosa; assembly: GCF_029867415.1. Lineage (NCBI taxonomy): Eukaryota > Viridiplantae > Streptophyta > Magnoliopsida > Fabales > Fabaceae > Vicia > Vicia villosa. The sequence continues at coordinate 51,431,170 of NC_081186.1, forward strand.
ACAAACACCAGTTATGATTCCTTAATAACAAACAATTCATCTAAGACAATGATAAACTAAGGAAAAAGTTATGAGTGTTGGAAGAAGAAGAGTTTAAGAAAGAAGCTTTTATGAGATGTAGTTTTCAATGAAGTTGAGATGACTTTCAAGAAAACAGATGATGATGATGATGGTCGAAGTGCAGAAGAGCTGGAACAGGTAGAGATTCCTGTTGAGGTGGAGCAAGTTGATGCTGAATTGCATATTTCAGATGAAGTCGAAGAAGAAGCAGAAGATGCTGAGAAAGCTGAGGAAACTGTCGATGACTACCTATTGTCGAGAGATAGGTTGAGAAGAGTCATCAAGCCACCTCAGAGACTTGGGTATGCAGATCTTATAGCTTATGCATTAATCTCTGCCAGTGAGGTTCTTGATGATGAACCTAGAGATTATAAGGAAGTTATGAGGAGTCGAAATAAGACTGAATGGCTGAAGGCCATGAATGATGAGATGAAATCTCTTCATGATAATCACACTTGGGAACTGATCAAGAAACCTACTGGGGCAAGGTTAGTCAGCTGTAAATGGATTTTCATATTCAAGGAAGGAATTGAAGGAGTGACGTCGAAAAGATACAAGGCAAGGTTAGTTGCAAGGGGTTTCACTCAAAAAGAAGGTGTCGACTTCAATGATGTGTTTTCTCCTGTTGTGAAGCATAGATCCATTCAAATGTTGCTTTCCATGGTGGCACAATTCGACCTAGAACTGGAACAGATGGATGTGAAGACTGCGTTCTTGTATGGTGATCTAGATGAAATGATCCTGATGAGGAAACCTGAAGGGTATGTCGAAAAGGGGAAGGAAGATTATGTGTGAAAGCTAAAGAGATCTTTATATGGTCTGAAACAATCTCCTCGACAGTGGAATAGAAGATTCGACAAGTTCATGGCACGCATAAGTTTCATTAGAAGTCAGTTCGACCACTGTGTTTACTTCATATTTCGACCTGGTAATTCATTTGTTATTTTGTTGCTTTATGTGGATGATATTCTCATAGAAAGCAACAACGTCGAAGATGTAAATAGGGTGAAGGCTGAACTCAATAAGGAGTTCGATATGAAGGATCTGGGAGCTGCTTCCAGGATTATTGGAATTGACATTCGAAGAGATAGAAAGAAGTCGAAGTTATGCTTATCTCAAGAGGAATATCTACGAAAGATTCTCGAAAGGTTTGGTATGTCAAATTCGAAGCCAGTTGTGACTCCGACAAACCCTCAATTCAAGCTGAGTATTGATCAGTGTCCCAGTACTAATGTCGAAAGATCCTATATGAATAGCATCCCATATGCTAATATGGTTGGTTCTTTGATGTATGCTATGGTCTGTACTAGACCCGACATAGCATATGCAGTAAGTCTTGTAAGCAGGTACATGTCAAATCCTGGAAAGGCTCACTGGCAAGCATTGAAGTGGATTTTAAGGTACATAAATGGGTCTCTGAATAGGGTCCTAATTTATGGTGGAGTCTTGGGTGAAGATAGTAAAGCAGTAATTGAAAGATATGTCGACTCTGATTATGCAGGTTGTATGGATTCTAGAAAATCTATTTCTGGATATGTTTTCACTATGTTTGGCACAGGCATTAGTTAGAAAGCAACACTTCAGAAGGTTGTTGCTCTATCAACCACTGAAGCAGAGTATATTGCCATAACTGAAGCTGTGAAAGAAGCATTGTGGCTTCAAGGTTTTGCGAAGGAGCTGAAATTTCAAGGTCGAGGTATCACTGTTAAATGTGATAGTCAAAGTGCGATACACCTGTCGAAGAATTCAGCATATCATGAGCGAACTAAGCACATTGATGTGAGGTTGCATTTCGTCAGAGGAGTAATCGAGCATGGAGAAGTCCAAGTGCTGAAGATTTCGACAGATCACAATGATGCTGATATGATCACCAAATCATTGCTAAGTTGCATGTTTTTCCACTCTATGCAGTTGATAAAGCTGCATGAAGAAAGCTAGTTTGTTCCCTTGATGTTGTAGAGTTAGGTCCAAGGTGGAGATTTGTAAGATATTGGATCGAACTCTAGTATGGTCGAAGGATAGCTTCTTGGTTCGACAGGATTGAGCATGAAGTCGAAGGGTGTTCACATGTTGGATTCGAAGATGCTAGGGTTGTTAGCATGCTAAATTAGTTTTTAGTGTTTAAACCCTAATTTGTTAAGTTAGCTTGTTTATTAAGTTGGCTTGAATAATGAGCCTTGTATAAAAAGCCCATTAGTTAGTATGTTAGGTTTTATTATAAATAGCATACTAGTCTCCCATCATTGTACACAGCAAATCCTGATTTAGGGTGAGAGAGGTTATTTGTTATTCTTGTAAACTTCTAATCTTGTTTTCTAAGAGAAAGTAAAAGAATAGCAGTTATAATCAAATTCTTGTGTTCCTCTTCTTCTTTGTTCTTTATTCATCCCTTGTTTTATACATTGTTCTTGATATTTAATTCACAAACACCAGTTATGATTCCTTAATAACAAACAATTCATCTAAGACAATGATAAACTAAGGAAAAAGTTATGAGTGTTGGAAGAAGAAGAGTTTAAGAAAGAAGCTTTTATGAGATGTAGTTTTCAATGAAGTTGAGATGACTTTCAAGAAAACAGATGATGATGATGATGGTCGAAGTGCAGAAGAGCTGGAACAGGTAGAGATTCCTGTTGAGGTGGAGCAAGTTGATGCTGAATTGCATATTTCAGATGAAGTCGAAGAAGAAGCAGAAGATGCTGAGAAAGCTGAGGAAACTGTCGATGACTACCTATTGTCGAGAGATAGGTTGAGAAGAGTCATCAAGCCACCTCAGAGACTTGGGTATGCAGATCTTATAGCTTATGCATTAATCTCTGCCAGTGAGGTTCTTGATGATGAACCTAGAGATTATAAGGAAGTTATGAGGAGTCGAAATAAGACTGAATGGCTGAAGGCCATGAATGATGAGATGAAATCTCTTCATGATAATCACACTTGGGAACTGATCAAGAAACCTACTGGGGCAAGGTTAGTCAGCTGTAAATGGATTTTCATATTCAAGGAAGGAATTAAAGGAGTGACGTCGAAAAGATACAAGGCAAGGTTAGTTGCAAGGGGTTTCACTCAAAAAGAAGGTGTCGACTTCAATGATGTGTTTTCTCCTGTTGTGAAGCATAGATCCATTCAAATGTTGCTTTCCATGGTGGCACAATTCGACCTAGAACTGGAACAGATGGATGTGAAGACTGCGTTCTTGTATGGTGATCTAGATGAAACGGTCTTGATGAGGAAACCTGAAGGGTATGTCGAAAAGGGGAAGGAAGATTATGTGTGAAAGCTAAAGAGATCTTTATATGGTCTGAAACAATCTCCTCGACAGTGGAATAGGAGATTCGACAAGTTCATGGCATGCATAAGTTTCATTAGAAGTCAGTTCGACCACTGTGTTTACTTCAGATTTTGACCTGGTAATTCATTTGTTATTTTGTTGCTTTATGTGGATGATATTCTCATAGAAAGCAACAACGTCGAAGATGTAAAGAGGGTGAAGGCTGAACTCAATAAGGAGTTCGATATGAAGGATCTGGGAGCTGCTTCCAGGATTCTTGGAATTGGCATTCGAAGAGACAGAAATAAGTCGAAGTTATGCTTATCTCAAGAGGAATATCTACGAAAGATTCTTGAAAGGTTTGGTATGTCGAATTCGAAGCCAGTTGTGACTCTGACAAACCCTCAATTCAAGCTGAGTATTGATCAGTGTCCCAGTACTGATGTCGAAAGAGCCTATATGAACAGCATCCCATATGCTAATATAGTTTGTTCTTTGATGTATGCTATGGTCTGTACTAGACCCGACATAGCATATGCAGTAAGTCTTGTAAGCAGGTACATGTCGAATCCTAGAAAGGCTCACTGGCAAGCATTGAAGTGGATTTTAAGGTACATAAATGGGTCTCTGAATAGGGTCTTAATTTATGGTGGAGTATTGGGTGAAGATAATAAAGCAGTTATCGAAGGATATGTCGAATCTGATTATGCAGGTTGTATGGATTCTAGAAAATCTATTTCTGGATATGTTTTCACTATGTTTGGCACAGGCATTAGTTGGAAAGCAACACTTCAGAAGGTTGTTGCTCTATCAACCACTGAAGTAGAGTATATTGCCATAACTGAAGCTGTGAAAGAAGCATTGTGGCTTGAAGGTTTTGCGAAGGAGCAGAAACATCAAGGTCGAGGTATCACTGTTAAATGTGATAGTCAAAGTGCGATACACCTGTCGAAGAACTCAGCATATCATGAGCTAACTAAGCACATCGATGTGAGGTTGCATTTCGTCAGAGGAGTAATCGAGCATGGAGAAGTCCAAGTGTTCCAGACATCTACCGATGCAAAATTGGATCTGGTCTAACGCATGACCCATCCTTCAGCCTAACGCACGGCTTTCCAGACATCTACCGATGCAAAATCGGATCCGGTCTAACGCATGACCCATCCTTCTGCCTAACGCACGGCTTTCCAAACATTTATCAAATGCAAATTGCATCCCGTCTAACGTACGACTCGCCCCAAAAAGTATAGCCTAACGTACGACTTACTTTGACACTTCTCAACATAGTGGATTCAGTCTAACGTACGACTCATCCTAAGTATATCCTTCAGATATAGTCTAACGTACGACGTATTCTGACTCTCAAGTCTATCAAGCTGGATGGCATCTTTAAGCCCATCTCAATCAAGTCTCTCAATATCCTGAAGCCCATCTCCAGAAAAGGTCCCTACATCAGCAAGGGCAAATTTCTTGGTATTCTAGTGTTCAATCCCCTTCCACCTTCAGATTGCGACAGGCACACAGGCCAATCTACATCTTCAGGTTTAAGAAGATTGAACAGGGGCAGCTGTCATACCCCAAAATTTGCCCTCATATACTTACGAACGCCATTTTATTTCGAATAAATGAATTGGCACAATTGGTAAGAATTTGAGCGTGAAAGCTTCATTAGCGCGAGGTCCCTAGTTCAAATCCCACTTCTAACATTTTCCCTTTTACTTTCTTTTTAATTTTAGTTCTAACTTTATTTCCATTTATTCAAAAAATCACAAAAATTGCATTTTTTATCATTTTAATTTTAATTTTCGTACTAATTAAATAGGCATTTTTTAAAATAATCAATTTTCACTTTTATGTATTTTTTAGTCCAAAAATCATAAAATATTAAAAAAAATAAAAAATAGTATTTTTTTATCATTTAATTATTATTTTCGTATTTATTTATTAGGCATTTTTAAAATATTATTTTTTTCATTAAAATCTTTATTTTTTGTATTTTTAGTCCAAAAATCATGAAAAAAAAAATTTACAAAGATTTTGTTCATATTTCTAAATATTGTATAATTGTATTGAATCAACATAATTAGTTAAATATTTCAAAAATCAAAATCAAATTATATTTGATTTAGAGTTATGATTTATTAATTAATTAATTGATTCTTTTAATATTTTTGTTAACCTAATTTTTATGTATAAATAGCACTAGGTTCTACACTTTTAAGAAAAAAAACTAACAATTCAAACCCTTATTCTCACTCACTCTCTCTCTCTCTCTTCCCACAAACACAAAAAAAATATTTTCTCCTACTTCTCCTTCTTCAGGGTTGCAATTCCAGTTGCAGCACAGTAATAAATTTTCCAGCCTATCAGTCGAATTCTGAAACTACTATTTCGATTTGCTCCGAATTTTTTCCAGAAGTTCAGAAAAAAATCGTAGAACAACACTTCTTTAGAATAGAATTCTAAAGGATTTCGACCCTCAAAATCGCAAATTCCTCTTTTTTCTATTTTCTTCGATTTAATTTCTATTTTCATATTTTTAAAAAAATCTAAAAAAAATTGTAGTTTCGTGTTCTTATTTTAATTGATTTATAATCAGGTTTTTATATTTTTTTGATTTTATTTTAATCACTTTTCTATTTTCCCATTTGTTTTCTTAACCGTAGCATTGCGTTAGTTTATGAGCAGGTTTTCTATGGATTGACCAAGTGGATGGTACCCCAATTGCTTTTTTGGCCAAAAACTTTTTGGTATTTGGCCAAATCAAGGTTATTCATATTTGGCCAATAACCTTTTGGTATTTGGCCAAATCTAGGTTATTCGTAATTTTGTCCATAATTTAATTTTCTAAACCCCAGTTTTTTTCTTGTGTTATTATTATTATTATTATTATTAACATTCTTACTATCCTTTTTGCAGGTACTTCCTTTGGCCATTAACCCTATTTTGGCCAAACAACTTTGCTGGCCACTTTCTCATCATGCACCCTCATGGAGCAGCTACACAGAATTCAGAGCTGGGTTTCTTTTTTTCTCTCCTCTAAAAACAACACTTTTATTAATTCTTTTTAAAAACTATTTTTTATATAACAACAACTTATTTTTAATAAAATTAACTTCTATTGTTAAGTTAAATTAATTTTAGTTTTTTTGATAATTATGATTAATTTAATTTAGGTTTTTTTAGTTATTAAAAACAATCAGGGTTACCCTCTCTCCAAAAAATTTGTTTGCCTTATGTCATTTGCCTTGCCTTATTTATTCTATAAACTGTGGTTAACTTGCTCCCCATTTGGGGTTTAGCCTTTTTTATTTTTCATTTGTTTGCCAAAATTATTATTATTTTAATTTTTGATCAGCTTGACGGTAGACAGACAACTTCTGAGGATGGAGACAGACAAGGATAAGTTTCATGGGTAACCTGGATGTATGTATGCAAATGATGCAATTGTTGTTTATATTAGTTGAGTTTCAAAGAACTTAAGATATTAATTTGCAAACATTCAAGCATTGGATTAAAGCATTGGTCAAGTTATCATCAAAATCAATCATCCATTTTGGTGGATTAGAGTTTTCACCCCATCAACACCCAAGATCCATTGAGTTTGATGAAACTTACGATGTTTACAAAAAAAGACCTTTGAGTTCATTGGAAATCAAAGGAAAAGATTTTTATGAATGTATGAATGCATGAATGCCACATATACAGAAATGGTAACACAAACATGGTGCACATAAGGTAGGTTCCAAATTTCAACGTCACGAGCATGAGGTCAAAGAACCAAACATGGGATAGTACTAGGGTTTAATCACCTGCACAACATGTTCTACTGATACGTCAGAGTCCACATTCTTCTTTCGGATATTACCGGCTTGCACAACTGAACTTGTGAGCCAATAATATTCTCAAGAAAAACTCGTCTGAGTGTGGCTCTCCGCATGACAACTAATCCAAGTCTTCACCTGAATAGTTTCTGCGCCACAACCTAATAAGGCCAGGATGGGTTGGGGTTCTACGGCCAACTCAGCTTCTACAGTTCAATGAAAGCAATAATGTCTTCGCTACGAAACATGCTAAACATATATTACCAACAAGGAACCTCCACTGAGCGGAAGGATTCTCACGTACGCCTGTACATGACTATACCCTCCACCTAATTCTTATGTGTACTTAATCCGGGTTAGGATTTGTCCATAATGTATCACTTGTAACAGAACCACACATATATCCAGAATAGCAAAAAAACACAAAATAAACAAAATAAACAAATATGAGCAAATATTAAAGTGATATAAAACTCTAAGGTAACCCCTCTTTTAAAAAGATTTTTCAAATCCCCAGCAGAGTCGCCAGTTCTGTAAACTCGGTTTTTGCGAACTGACTCCTTGCTCTTTTTATTTTTTTTGATTTTTTTTATTATTGCAAGAGTCGCCACCGACTTTTATTTTATCCAACATTTAGGAAAGGCATAAAAGAACAGGAAAGACCTTTTGACAGATTTTGGGTTCGGGGGGTTGGTTATACAAAGGGAAGGTTTTAAGCACCCTTTGTATCCATGGTTATCCATGGGCTCTTAATTGCTTAGCTCACTTTTTTAAATGCTTTGTTGATTTGAAAATAGAAGAAGTGAAGATGGACAATATGTCACATAGGTCTCTGAAGAGTTTCACCGGGAATAATGCCCTTCAAATACCAGATGAAAGTTTTGAAAATAGATGAGAAGTTTTGAAAATACGTTGTTTGAAAATGAAAGCGTTTGAGCAAGCAATTAGGAGTTACTTACTCTCAATTTATAAGATCTTTCCTGTACGTTAGCAAAATAGACAAATAGAAAATAGCAGAAACATAAATAATATGTCCAATTGGACAAAGAAAAAATAGCATAAACATAAATAATACGTCCAAATGGACAAAGAGAAAATAACAGAAACATAAATAATATGTCCAAATGGACAAAGAAAAAATAGCATAAACATAAATAATATGTCCAAATGGACAAAGAAAAAATAACAGAAACATAAATAATATGTCCAAATGGACAAAGAAAAAAAATAGCGGAAACATAAATAATATGTCCAAATGGACAAAGAGAAAATAGCGGAAACATAAATAATATGTCCAAATGGACAAAGAGAAAATAGCGGAAACATAAATAATATGTCCAAATGGACAAAGAAAAAAATAGCAGAAACATAAATAATATGTCCAAGTGGACAAAGAAAAAAATAACAGAAATATAAATAATATGTCCAAGTGGACAAAGAAAAAATAACATAAATATAAATAATATGTCCAAATGGACAAAGAAAAAATAACAGAAATATAAATAATATGTCCAAGTGGACAAAGAAAAAATAACAGAAATATAAATAATAAATAATAAAATAAAGCATAAAGCAAGAAATATAAAGAACAATATAATAAAATGCGGAAATTAAAGTCAATTGTTAGTATGTTAAAGATAACCATCTTGAATCTTGTCAAGTATGTTATCAAAGTTAGTAATAAAGATTGATGGTAAGTGAAGGATGTTCTTGGATTTAAATTCAATGGAACTTTATCAGAAGCTTGATAAAATCATAGCGACTACACGATAAAATTCCATAAGTCTTAAATCAACCGCATACAATTCTCTTCCATGTTTGATCTTTTTTTATTCCAATTCAAGACAAAGAAAAAGATAAGAAATAATATCAAATAATATACAAAAATAAATATAAAACAAATTAAGCTTAATATTTTTTGTGATTTTCTTGGAATTGATTTTAAGTTAATTAACAAACTAATTAAACAAATAATTATACAAATAATTAAACTTAACAAAAAATATTCTTTTTTATGTCAAAAATTAGATTATAAAAATATAAACCTAAATCTAAAAGGAAAATATTTTTGGAGTTTTCTTTTTTATTGGTTGAAAATAATAAAAAAAAAAAGCAATATTTACATAATTACTAATTAATTAAGCAAAATAAATTAATTATGAAAAGAAATAAAATATTTTTAGGTTAAAAATTAAATAAACATTTTATCAACTTAAAACTAAAATTAAAACATTTTTTTTTTAGAGATTAAAAATATGCATAAATATGGAGTTTTTAATTCATGAACTCATAACACTACTACATATTAAAAATTACATTGTACTTACTCTATGATGTTCCAAGAGTGGAATAGAGTGATTGAAATTGATTGAAAGTGGCTATTTGAATGAGCCTTGATTTTTACAAGTTTCTTGAAACTTTTGAAAAATATAAAACTTATGCTATGCTTTTGGAGTGTGTTGTTATTCTTCTCTTGTTCCTCCTCCTATTTTTTTTCTCCTTTGAATGAAGAAAATGAAGTTCTATTTATAGGCAAAGAGTTTGATCTTGGAAGCCTTGCAAGTGGAAATTGTCATGATTGATTTTGTGGAAAAAATATGATAATGGAATATTTTCAATGAGTGTATTTCTTAACCATGGTTAAAACACTCAAGTATTATTCTCTTCAATCTTGCAATAATATATTTAAACATCTTGAATTGGTCTTGATTGGCAACCATAAGCATCTTTGATAATATCTTTGAATTATCTCACTTTAATTAAACTTTAAATGAATAAAATTTAATTAAAATGAAATAAAAATGTCATGAATCATGGATGGGTCGTGGATACCCTTTAAACATATGAGAATCAAGATTGAATCACAAAAGAATTGGCCTTTTTGAAAAAAAATCAAATTTTGGTCATTACTTGTTTCATGCATTTTTCCAAAAAAGGTCAACTTCATCAAGGCATATCTCCCTCAATTTTGATCCTATGAAAGTGTTCTTTAACTTTTTGGAAAGCCCAAGATGTCCTCTACAAGCCACTTTGGAAGCGTTTTTGCATTTGGAGAAGTTATCTTGATGATATGGGCTTTGACAAAAAACTGCTTTTTGTTGACTTTGAAAATGACCTGTAATGTTTTGGCTTATATCTCTTAGGCGGAAGCATTTCTTGACCTTGGTCCCAACATCAAAGTTGTAGAGAATTGAATTTCCTTGAGAATGAGCTTTGGTTGGAATTTTTCTGATAAATTATGAGAGAGTTATGGTCGGTCAAAGTTCAGTTGACTTTTAGGTAAAAAACTCTAATTTTGCAATTTTGAGTTTTGTCGATTTCTGAACTTTTCTTGATGAATTATGATCAACCATTGATCACATGATGAATCTTTTGACAAAATATGGATGTTGACCAAAAATTGCATTTTTGACTGTCTGTTGACTTTTTGGTCAAACTGGTCGTCTGTTGACTGTTTGAGCTGTTGACTGTGCGTCCGAGCGAATCGAAGTTTGAAAATTTGTCTGGTGGTACTTTGAGACGTATGTAGATCCATGAAATCCATTTGAGGTCTCAAAAACTTGTTCTCCAGTATAATCTGAAACCCGGACTCCGCGCCTGCAAATTTTAATTCTGTACCAACTGCGTCAGCATTATTTATCTGAAAATAAATCTGAAATAAACAGTGTATGAAATGATAAACAGTATTTGGCGTTTATGTAAGAATAAATTTAACAGCGAACCAAAATACTGTATAAAAAATTCTAAAAATTGAGTATTCATAAAATCAGGATATTTATGAAATAAAAATCCAAGATTGTATAAAACTCCAAATTTTTAGACAGAAGTCTGTTGATTTCTCTCTTTTTTTTTTTTAAAAAAACGCAGGCAAATTTTGGGGTATAACAATAATGATCATAACACTTAGAAAATGATGGGATCTCATAGGTCAAAAATTGGGGTGCAACAGATGCCCCTATTTAAGTTTCTTCTATCCGGAGATGTGAAGATTGTAAATCTTCGTTTCGACGTGATTGAAGAGACTTAAATATATATAAAAACACAATTTTTGAACCTGAGATGCAATGTAATGCTTATGATTATGAATGCATATGATTTCCACGAGATGGAAACAGGACACCACTGGGGAGAAGTAAACAGACTCCGTTGGGGAAAAGGTATACGTCATCTAGGAATAGAATCAGACTTCACACAAGAAAGAAATAGTTGACAAAAGCTTTCAAGATAAAACATGATTGAACTTTGAGAAGAGAATATCTGAGGCATACATGAATGTGGCTACATAAAATGAATATCAAGGTAAAACATGATTGGACAACATCAAATGACAATCAAGGTAAAACATGATTGGGCAACATCGAATGACAATCAAGGTAAAACATGATCACAGGTCCATCAAGGTAAAACATGATTGGATGTCATTAAGGATAATCAAGGTAAAACATGATTGGATAATCATCAAATGACAATCAAGGTAAAACATGATCACAGGTCCATCAAGGTAAAACATGATTGGATGTCATTAAGGATAATCAAGGTAAAACATGATTGGATAATCATCAAATGACAATCAAGGTAAAACATGATCACAGGTCCATCAAGGTAAAACATGATTGGATGTCATTAAGGATAATCAAGGTAAAACATGATTGGATAATCATCAAATGACAATCAAGGTAAAACATGATTGAAAAATACCAAATGACAATCAAGGTAAAACATGATTAGAGAATACCAAGTGACAATCAAGGTAAAACATGATTAGAGAACACCAAGGTCAATCATGGTAAAACATGATTTGAACTTTAAGAAGAAAATATCAAAAGCGTTTTAAGATAAACCATGAATGCAGCAGCATCAAACGACAATCAAGATAAAACATGATTGAACTCAGAGACATTCAAGAGTGACATTGAATGAGGTAATAACACTTTATTGGGAATTGGGACATCCATAAAAGCTTTGAATAAAAGGTGACAAAGTTCTGAAAAATTGTCAGAACAAACAAGACATATCATGAAGAATATCAGATAGATACAAACAAAACGAATCAAAAGGATAAATTTGTTTGGGTAGGTGCCAAGTAAGTTGGACTTTGATCTCAAGGTAAGATGTTGACAACAACAGGACCTTAGAAGAATGTAAATGAGCATGATTTTGTTTTTATGCATGATGTTAAAGTTTTCTATGCATGATGAATGCTCAATGCAATGTAGTTATTCATGACGACTGGGATTGACTCTTTTGTGAGGCAAGATTGGAGCTTTGATTCCTCAACACAGGAACTCTAAAAAAAATCCGCTTGGAAAGAAGATGCATGAACAAACTTCTTGTCACACTGATAACTGTATCAAACAAATGATCCTTTGAGAATAACTGATAAACTAGGCTTGAGTATTGCTGAAGAAGATTGCCCCAGTATAAGTCTTGCAGAGGATATTCTGATCAACAAATCTTGATTTAAACATCTGAACAACATGATCTTGAAGTAATGTGCCCCTAACAGGATCACTGATCAAGTTTCTCTACTGTTTGAACTTCCTAGAAGATGAGTGCTTACTTGCAAATAAAATGTTTATTCAAGAATGGTAATTTTAATGCAATGCTCAAAACATATTTTTGAAATCAAAGTCACTTTGTAAAGAAAATGGAATCACTTGTCAAAACACAAAGGTTAATACAACCAAAGTAAAAGATAAAGAAAAGATATGGTATCAACATAAATGATTGGTAAATCTCTTGGGAGTCAGCTTACGCAACCTTGTTGTAGTATGCTTTCAAAATAAACATTGCTTCAATTAGGGCTTTTGAAGGTTGTAACGTGGTCAGGTTCACGGTTTAAAAAATAAAAGGTATAAGGCTCAAATTTTTTGTAACCCACCCCATCTTCGTGATGATCTTCATTCCTAAACCCAGTTAATTCAAAATATGCATTCAGGTTCTAAGAGACTTCTGGAATTTTACCTGTTGTAATGATGAAAGTTCACAAGCCAAGAAAACTTAGAGATGGCAGTCACTTTTTCCTTTTGATAGTCACAACATTTTGTGGTTCAAGAGTTTATTGACTTATCTCTTCTTTTTTCCTTTTGATATCCCTAACTTTTGCCTGAACTGTTTATTTTGAACTTACAGTCAGCGGGATGCCTTAATTTTTGCCTAAGTCATTTTTTGATTTTGACTTAGCAGGCTTTTCTTTGATTTTCTTTTTTGATACTTTTGTTGAAAGATAGTGACTATCCTGCTTAATGATTATAATGACCCATCATTGGCTTTTGCTTGGCGTCTCCAACATTTCTTTGATGTATGCGGAGGAAAGCTTGTGATTAAAACACTTGTTAAAAGGTGCATTGAATGATTCTCTTAAAATAGAATGCACAAACAAATTAACTGGGAACTACCCTGCCCCGGGTTAAAATATGGGTTATCTCGTACAGAAAGAAACACCAACTTCTAGGCTCAAAGGGGTTGACGAGGGATTAACTTCCTTATTTCTCCAGTGTTTGGGAAGTGAAACAATGCCTGTACATCGTTAGCAAAGTTTTATTTGAAAGCATACAGTTCAACAACTTGGGTATTTCGTTGTCATCATCCTCCCTCCAATCTTTGCATAAAACACAAGTTTGATAGAGAAAGCAAAAAAATTTTTTTTTTATTATTATTATTGTTTTTTTTTTTTTTTGTAAAAGAAGCATAAACATAGACATAGTAGATGAAAATGAATTCAAACATACGATGCTCATTTCATTAAAACTAACATTCAGGAATAAACAAAGTTTAAAAGCAAACAATACAACTGAGGAAATACAAACAGTAGAGAAACATGGCCTAGTGACTAATCAGTGACGAGGATGAGCTGTCCTGTCTTGATACACTGGCTTTAGGGAGATAATTGTCTTTGACTCGTTTTCAGCCATTCTGATTCGGCAAAGGATTAGTGACAACATTGGGACCAACATTCTTAAACGATAGAATCTTTGATCTAACCAACACTTGAACTCTCTCCTTCAAAGGGAAACATCTTTCTAAATCATGGCCCGCTGCCCCTTGATGGAAAGGACAATGAAGATCAGACCTAAAACCTTCTGGAAGAGGATTCCGAGGAGGAGCCATAGCTCTTGTTGTGATCAATCCTTTATGAACCAATGCAGGATACAATTCAGTATAAGTCATAGGGATGGGGTCAAAGTCAACCCTATTATGAATCTGATTTTGGTTAGAAACCTCAGGCCGAGGAGCTTGAACTCGCACAGGAGCAACAGCAGCCACATAAGGTTGATCACCATTATGAGGTTTATGACGAGATCTTCTGTCTTCTGACACAACATTCATCTCATTTTTCTTTTGAAAGTTTACATAAGGCTTCCTCGCCCCACTAGAGGTTTCAACAACATGAGTAACTTTCCCATTCTTGATTCCTTCTTCAAGTCTCTGACCAATGGTTACCAAGTCTGTGAAGTTGGAAGATACATTGCCGATCATCTTCTCCCAGAAGAAAGGTGAGAGAGTATCCATAAACATGTCTGTTAGTTCCTTTTCAACTAAAGGTGGCTCTACTTGAGAAGCAAGCTCTCTCCAGCGTTGAGCGTATTCCTTGAAAGACTCTTTCTCTTTCTGGGACATGCTTTGTAGTTGTCGGCGATCAGGTGCCATGTCCAAATTATACTTATATTGCTTAATGAAAGCATCAGTTAGGTCTTGGAAACATTGAATACGACTCCTCTCGAGTCCCATATACCATTTTAGCGAAACTCCGCTCAAACTATCTTGAAAACAATGGATGAGTAGTTTGTCATTTTGAGTGTAAGCAGCCATTTTGCGATAGTACATGATCAAATGGCTTTTTGGACAGGTGTTTCCTTTGTATTTCTCAAATTCAGGAGTCTTGAATTTTGCAGGCATGACGACATCAGAAACCAAGCACATATTCTTAGCAGCAACCCCAAAGTAATTATTGCCTTCCATGGCTCTCAATCGCTTTTCCAAAGTCTGATACTGTTCTTTGACATCTTCAACATCTCCAGCATCCCCTTGGCTTCCATTCTGGGAATTGGCAGCTTGGTATTCAAATAAAGGATTCTCATAAGCATGTTGAGCAACAGTATGCACAATGGGCTGAGATTCAGTCATGATAGGAGCACGAATAACTGGGTTTGAAGTTTGACCCATCACAGGTCGTGACGATTGACCAATACCAGGAGTCTTCTCATAGGGAGGAGTAAAATCAGGTGGCAAACCAAACTCAGGCCATGTTGAAGGTGGTTGTTGAGTGGGTTGAGGGTCAATATCCGCACTTGGGACTTCAACAATGACAGTCTTCTGAGGCGGTTCCCCTCTAGCGATCAAAACTTGCAGCATTTCAGTGAGCTTGGTCATACTTGACTTCAAATCCTCTATTTCCATCCTGACCTCTACGTTATGTTGCTCTTGATACTCCATTCTTAATCTGACGTTGGCTCTAGTTCCGTACTTGTGTGAGGGAATCAGCTTGACGGTAGACAGACAACTTCTGAGGATGGAGACAGACAAGGATAAGTTTCATGGGTAACCTGGATGTATGTATGCAAATGATGCAATTGTTGTTTATATTAGTTAAGTTTCAAAGAACTTAAGATATTAATTTGCAAACATTCAAGCATTGGATTAAAGCATTGGTCAAGTTATCATCAAAATCAATCATCCATTTTGGTGGATTAGAGTTTTCACCCCATCAACACCCAAGATCCATTGAGTTTGATGAAACTTACGATGTTTACAAAAAAAGACCTTTGAGTTCATTGGAAATCAAAGGAAAAGATTTTTATGAATGTATGAATGCATGAATGCCACATATACAGAAATGGTAACACAAACATGGTGCACATAAGGTAGGTTCCAAATTTCAACGTCACGAGCATGAGGTCAAAGAACCAAACATGGGATAGTACTAGGGTTTAATCACCTGCACAACATGTTCTACTGATACGTCAGAGTCCACATTCTTCTTTCGGATATTACCGGCTTGCACAACTGAACTTGTGAGCCAATAATATTCTCAAGAAAAACTCGTCTGAGTGTGGCTCTCCGCATGACAACTAATCCAAGTCTTCACCTGAATAGTTTCTGCGCCACAACCTAATAAGGCCAGGATGGGTTGGGGTTCTACGGCCAACTCAGCTTCTACAGTTCAATGAAAGCAATAATGTCTTCGCTACGAAACATGCTAAACATATATTACCAACAAGGAACCTCCACTGAGCGGAAGGATTCTCACGTACGCCTGTACATGACTATACCCTCCACCTAATTCTTATGTGTACTTAATCCGGGTTAGGATTTGTCCATAATGTATCACTTGTAACAGAACCACACATATATCCAGAATAGCAAAAAAACACAAAATAAACAAAATAAACAAATATGAGCAAATATTAAAGTGATATAAAACTCTAAGGTAACCCCTCTTTTAAAAAGATTTTTCAAATCCCCAGCAGAGTCGCCAGTTCTGTAAACTCGGTTTTTGCGAACTGACTCCTTGCTCTTTTTATTTTTTTTGATTTTTTTTATTATTGCAAGAGTCGCCACCGACTTTTATTTTATCCAACATTTAGGAAAGGCATAAAAGAACAGGAAAGACCTTTTGACAGATTTTGGGTTCGGGGGGTTGGTTATACAAAGGGAAGGTTTTAAGCACCCTTTGTATCCATGGTTATCCATGGGCTCTTAATTGCTTAGCTCACTTTTTTAAATGCTTTGTTGATTTGAAAATAGAAGAAGTGAAGATGGACAATATGTCACATAGGTCTCTGAAGAGTTTCACCGGGAATAATGCCCTTCAAATACCAGATGAAAGTTTTGAAAATAGATGAGAAGTTTTGAAAATACGTTGTTTGAAAATGAAAGCGTTTGAGCAAGCAATTAGGAGTTACTTACTCTCAATTTATAAGATCTTTCCTGTACGTTAGCAAAATAGACAAATAGAAAATAGCAGAAACATAAATAATATGTCCAATTGGACAAAGAAAAAATAGCATAAACATAAATAATACGTCCAAATGGACAAAGAGAAAATAACAGAAACATAAATAATATGTCCAAATGGACAAAGAAAAAATAGCATAAACATAAATAATATGTCCAAATGGACAAAGAAAAAATAACAGAAACATAAATAATATGTCCAAATGGACAAAGAAAAAAAATAGCGGAAACATAAATAATATGTCCAAATGGACAAAGAGAAAATAGCGGAAACATAAATAATATGTCCAAATGGACAAAGAGAAAATAGCGGAAACATAAATAATATGTCCAAATGGACAAAGAAAAAAATAGCAGAAACATAAATAATATGTCCAAGTGGACAAAGAAAAAAATAACAGAAATATAAATAATATGTCCAAGTGGACAAAGAAAAAATAACATAAATATAAATAATATGTCCAAATGGACAAAGAAAAAATAACAGAAATATAAATAATATGTCCAAGTGGACAAAGAAAAAATAACAGAAATATAAATAATAAATAATAAAATAAAGCATAAAGCAAGAAATATAAAGAACAATATAATAAAATGCGGAAATTAAAGTCAATTGTTAGTATGTTAAAGATAACCATCTTGAAACTTGTCAAGTATGTTATCAAAGTTAGTAATAAAGATTGATGGTAAGTGAAGGATGTTCTTGGATTTAAATTCAATGGAACTTTATCAGAAGCTTGATAAAATCATAGCGACTACACGATAAAATTCCATAAGTCTTAAATCAACCGCATACAATTCTCTTCCATGTTTGATCTTTTTTTATTCCAATTCAAGACAAAGAAAAAGATAAGAAATAATATCAAATAATATACAAAAATAAATATAAAACAAATTAAGCTTAATATTTTTTGTGATTTTCTTGGAATTGATTTTAAGTTAATTAACAAACTAATTAAACAAATAATTATACAAATAATTAAACTTAACAAAAAATATTCTTTTTTATGTCAAAAATTAGATTATAAAAATATAAACCTAAATCTAAAAGGAAAATATTTTTGGAGTTTTCTTTTTTATTGGTTGAAAATAATAAAAAAAAAAAGCAATATTTACATAATTACTAATTAATTAAGCAAAATAAATTAATTATGAAAAGAAATAAAATATTTTTAGGTTAAAAATTAAATAAACATTTTATCAACTTAAAACTAAAATTAAAACATTTTTTTTTTAGAGATTAAAAATATGCATAAATATGGAGTTTTTAATTCATGAACTCCTAACACTACTACATATTAAAAATTACATTGTACTTACTCTATGATGTTCCAAGAGTGGAATAGAGTGATTGAAATTGATTGAAAGTGGCTATTTGAATGAGCCTTGATTTTTACAAGTTTCTTGAAACTTTTGAAAAATATAAAACTTATGCTATGCTTTTGGAGTGTGTTGTTATTCTTCTCTTGTTCCTCCTCCTATTTTTTTTCTCCTTTGAATGAAGAAAATGAAGTTCTATTTATAGGCAAAGAGTTTGATCTTGGAAGCCTTGCAAGTGGAAATTGTCATGATTGATTTTGTGGAAAAAATATGATAATGGAATATTTTCAATGAGTGTATTTCTTAACCATGGTTAAAACACTCAAGTATTATTCTCTTCAATCTTGCAATAATATATTTAAACATCTTGAATTGGTCTTGATTGGCAACCATAAGCATCTTTGATAATATCTTTGAATTATCTCACTTTAATTAAACTTTAAATGAATAAAATTTAATTAAAATGAAATAAAAATGTCATGAATCATGGATGGGTCGTGGATACCCTTTAAACATATGAGAATCAAGATTGAATCACAAAAGAATTGGCCTTTTTGAAAAAAAATCAAATTTTGGTCATTACTTGTTTCATGCATTTTTCCAAAAAAGGTCAACTTCATCAAGGCATATCTCCCTCAATTTTGATCCTATGAAAGTGTTCTTTAACTTTTTGGAAAGCCCAAGATGTCCTCTACAAGCCACTTTGGAAGCGTTTTTGCATTTGGAGAAGTTATCTTGATGATATGGGCTTTGACAAAAAACTGCTTTTTGTTGACTTTGAAAATGACCTGTAATGTTTTGGCTTATATCTCTTAGGCGGAAGCATTTCTTGACCTTGGTCCCAACATCAAAGTTGTAGAGAATTGAATTTCCTTGAGAATGAGCTTTGGTTGGAATTTTTCTGATAAATTATGAGAGAGTTATGGTCGGTCAAAGTTCAGTTGACTTTTAGGTAAAAAACTCTAATTTTGCAATTTTGAGTTTTGTCGATTTCTGAACTTTTCTTGATGAATTATGATCAACCATTGATCACATGATGAATCTTTTGACAAAATATGGATGTTGACCAAAAATTGCATTTTTGACTGTCTGTTGACTTTTTGGTCAAACTGGTCGTCTGTTGACTGTTTGAGCTGTTGACTGTGCGTCCGAGCGAATCGAAGTTTGAAAATTTGTCTGGTGGTACTTTGAGACGTATGTAGATCCATGAAATCCATTTGAGGTCTCAAAAACTTGTTCTCCAGTATAATCTGAAACCCGGACTCCGCGCCTGCAAATTTTAATTCTGTACCAACTGCGTCAGCATTATTTATCTGAAAATAAATCTGAAATAAACAGTGTATGAAATGATAAACAGTATTTGGCGTTTATGTAAGAATAAATTTAACATCGAACCAAAATACTGTATAAAAAATTCTAAAAATTGAGTATTCATAAAATCAGGATATTTATGAAATAAAAATCCAAGATTGTATAAAACTCCAAATTTTTAGACAGAAGTCTGTTGATTTCTCTCTTTTTTTTTAAAAAAAAACGCAGGCAAATTTTGGGGTATAACAATAATGATCATAACACTTAGAAAATGATGGGATCTCATAGGTCAAAAATTGGGGTGCAACAGAACGCAACCAATCTGTTGGGCAGTTCTGATCTCTACACCAGCTCCACAACAACGACGCAAGCCAGATGCACCTAAGCGTCAATTCACCAAAATTAATATGACATTGGCTCAAGCATTATAACATCTGTTGAAGATCGAATTGATTACTCTGAGGGACCCTCCTGAGAATCCTAACACCTTCACTCCTGGCTATAAACTCAATGCGAAGTGCGCGTACCATTCCAACAATCCTGGACATTACACAAACAATTGCCGGACATTGAAGAGTAAGATTCAAGATCTGATCGATGACGGGGAAATCAAATTCAATCCTCCTGAAAACTCCTATGGTGATCACAGCTCCTATGCCTAGTCATGACAAGACTGATTGACATCTAGACGGATGAACTTTTGGATCATTAGATCTACTTTTATTTGCAAGTTTCTTTTCTGTTTGTTTAAACATTTGACTCATGATAGACATTATCTGTTTTAATAATCATCATCAGTGCATTGCATATGTTTGTCTTGAATAAATTATTTCGCTATCACTCATTTTAAATTATGTTTTTACCTTGCATATGTTTTGTGATATTCAACTCCTGCTAAGCCGTAAGCCTTTAAAGGGAGGATGACGAAAATGATACCGCAACCTCATACAGTATGCTTTTGAACGGAATATGTTGACGATGTACATGCATTGTTTTAATTCCTAAACAGTGGAGATATAAGTATGTTAATCCCTCGTCAACCCCCTTTGAGCCTAAGAAGTAGAAGTTTCTTTCTCATACAAATCAAACCCTTAATCACAACCTGGGGCAAGGTAGTTACTCAGTTAACTTAATTGTACTAGCTGTTGTTTATACAAATAATGATGGGTCCCCGCAACCAGTAAGTCATGCAGTCAATATCCACCAAAAAGAAAAAAACTGTTAAGTCAAAACCTATGAAGGAGACTTATCGAAAAGTCGAAACATCCCGCTGACTGTAATCACAAAATAAGCAGTTCAGGCAAAAGTTAGGGATAACAAAAATCAAAGAAAAGAAGAGGTCACTACAAATCCTCGACCAAAGCAAAAAGAATTACAAAGAAGGATGATTGACTGTCCAAATAAACTTCTGGTGCTTCAACCACCATCAAATATCAATGTTAACACTTCAAGCTTTGCTAAAGATGAAACGCAAAGTTAACTGAGCATAGGATCGAAGAACATCACGAAGATGGGGATGGGTATAAATAAATTTTGAGCCATTATCCTTTGTTTCTTAAACCGTGAACCAAGCCACGTTACAACCCTTGAAAGTCCTAACTGAAGTGTGGTTAGTTCGAAAGCATACTGCCACCAAAAAGGTATCCTGACTCCTTAAGGATTACCAAAAATACTGAGTTGATATTCCGTTTTTACAAACATCGCGTTTTTACAAATATCACGCTTTTACATCTCCTGTTTTAATGTTTTTCAAAAACTCAAGACAGACGTATGCATTGCATCTCATGAATTCATTATTAAACAGATTCTGCTACATAATTTCAAATGTTAGCATCAGAATGAATTTGCACAGGGTATGACTAATGACTCAAAGTTATCCCGACCAACAAAGATTACTCCAAGAAGCAATGTCTTCTACGTATACAAGGGGCATGGCATGTTTTGCCCAATCAATATGGGGCAATCAAGTCAAGATTCCAAGAATCTCCTAAAATGCCAAACAGTCAAAGGCATACATCCCAAGTGGGTTTCAAACTATTTCCCGATCAATCTGGGGCAATCAAGTCAAGATTCCGAGAATCTCTCAAGGATGCCGGAACAATCAGGGACATGCATCCAAGTAGATCTGAAGCTACTTCCCAATCAACATGGGACATTGGCCTGGGCCTATGATTATTAGGGGCATGTCGCCCATAGTGCACATCTCATAAAGTCCTCGCGAGGAGAATCCTCCCAAAGTCCCTACTAGCAGGGGCAAATCTAAGCAAGTCCAGTTTGACATCTTGATCAATACTCAGTGGTGTGTCCTACTCAATATAAGTCCAGGAGTAGCAAGAGCTATAAATAACTGGGGGCAATATTCGAAGCAGTCATGCCTTCCCACAAAGCCGGTTTCACAGGATCATATCCCCACAGAGTAATCATTAAGAAGATATCTCCAAATGTTCTCGTCCCGACAAAGACTTAGTTCCTCAACAGAGTTTACATCTTCGACACTGCCGGTTCCCCGA
The DNA here is from genome assembly GCF_029867415.1 of Vicia villosa. Taxonomy (NCBI): domain Eukaryota; kingdom Viridiplantae; phylum Streptophyta; class Magnoliopsida; order Fabales; family Fabaceae; genus Vicia; species Vicia villosa. The sequence continues at coordinate 51,453,423 of NC_081186.1, forward strand.
CACGTTTCTCTTCTTCAAACAGGGTTATTCATCTCTCTTATCCCCAGTCAGGGTACATCAAGATCAATCATTCAAATGGTTCTCATCCCCAAGCAGAAATCATAAATCCCCAGCTGAGCATCTTCAAAACAAAATCAGACATCAAAATCACAAAGACATAGAAATTTATTTTCTCAATCAAAACAACATAAATCATATTCACACGTCATATGTCATAAACATATTCATACATTGCATACATTACCTCATAATGAATTCATACATAACATGTAAGTTTCTCATTTATTTTGAGAGACTCGTCATATAATACATGCATCATGACATTGCATAAAGACTAACTTTACCTTTTTCAGGATACAAGTACAAGCAGATAAACAATATCTCCAAATTTTCAAAGATCTAATTCTATCATCACGAACGGTGTAGACACGATCATCTCTCCAAGATCTAATTCAGTTACTACGAACGGTACTGACACGGTCAACTCTCTAAGATCTAATTCTATCATCACGAATGGTGTAGACACGGTCATCTTTCCAAGATATAATTCAGTTACTACGAACGGTACTGACACGGTCAACCTTCCAAGAGCTGAGTCCATCATCACGAACGGTATGGACACAATCATCTTTCCAAGTCTAATTCAGTTATTACGAACGGTACTGACACGACAAAAAGATCTAATTCAGTTACTATGAACGGTGCTGACACGATCGACCTTCAAAGATCTAATTCTATCATCACGAACGATGTAGACACGATCAACTTTTCCAAAGTCTAATTCAGTGACTACGAACGGTGCTGACACGACTAATCTCCAACAAAAACTTCTCAATACAAAGGATCCGGTCTAACGCACGACCCATCCTTCAGCCTAACATATGGCTTTCCAGACATCTACCGATGCAAAATTGGATTCGGTCTAACGCACGACCCATCCTTCAGCCTAACGCACGGCTTTCCAGACATCTACCGATGCAAAATCGGATCCGGTCTAATCCACCGTCAATGAATCTCTCCTACACTCACCCCTATTATTTTTCGTTTAATTCTCAGATTTTCATAGTCAATAGAGGGTTCGAGGAAGATCAAGGCATTCAAATATAATTAAACTAATTATTCATCCCTCTTATTTTCTGCTTTTTATTTCCCCCTTCCCCGCAGGTGTTTATTGTAATAGCGTAGGAACATTTATTTTCTCTGCTTTTAAATTTATGTATAATATTAATTGCTGTGGTTAGTAATATAGGAAGTGCAACCATGAATTGAATTAGGATAACTAATTACAAGATAAATATCTGAATTAACCACCTGATTGTGCCACACACGCACCTTTAGGGTAGTCCCTCTGGTTGCCTTGTTGCCTTATTACTGTTGCCTTGTTGCCTTAATTTTGTTGCCTAAGAAAAGTCAAGCCCCTCGATTCCGAGGATACCTAAAGCAAATGTTGCCTTCAAAATTATTGAAACTCCCTCGAAGCTGCCTCGGTAAAATATGATGATTGTCCCAATTGCTAAGGTATCCTCGCATGATACCTAAAAAGATAAAATGACTATTATATCCTTCCCTTAGACTACCTGCCCTCTTTATGGTAGGGACAGTCTTGTGGCGAACGATTATTCTCGATGACCCTTAAACATCCAATTGAAAGACTTCCTACCCTCTTTATGGTATGGATAGACCCTTTCACTCTGAAAAGCTAAAAGAACATTTTTTTCAAACTTAGGGTAATTGCTTTTTAATTGCTTGCTCTTTTTCAAATTCAAATTCAAACTCTTTTTCCCACTAATTTTCAAATAATTTTCAAAAAGACTACGCTTATCTACAAGCTAAAGTTCTTATTCAAATTTCTATTCACACACTACTTTTCAAACAATCCAAACATTTTGAAAACAAAAGTGAGCTAAGCAATTAAGAGCCCGTGGAAAACCATGGATGCAAAGGGTGCCTTACACCTTCCCTTTGTATAACTTACCCCCCGAACTCAAAATCATTTTAAAAGGTCTTTTTCTATTCTTTTAGCCTTTCTTATTGGATAAAATAAAAGTCGGTGGCGACTCTTGCTATCCGTACATTTCTAAAAAGTCAGTTCACCGTATTACAAAGGGTGTTCACATGTTGGTGTCGAAGATGCTAGGGTTGTTAGCATGTTAAATTAGGTTTTAGTGTTTAAACCCTAATTTGTTAAGTTAGCTTGTTTATTAAGTTAGCTTGAATAATGGGCCTTGTAGAAAAAGCCCATTAGTTAGTATGTTAGGTTTTATTATAAATAGCATACTAGTCTCTCATCATTGTACACAGCAAATCCTGATTTAGGGTGAGAGAGGTTATTCGTTATTCTTGTAAACTTCTAATCTTGTTTTCTAAGAGAAAGTAAAAGAATAGCAGTTATAACCAAATTTTTGTGTTCTTCTTCTTCTTTGTTCTTTATTCATCCCTTGTTTTATACATTGTTCTTGATATTTAATTCACAACACTAGTTATGATTCCTTAGTAACAAACAATTCATCTAAGACAATGATAAACTAAGGAAAAAGTTATGAGTGTTGGAAGAAGAAGAGTTTAAGAAATAAGCTTTTATGAGTGGACTACAACCTAAGCCACCAAACGCTAAGTGTCTAGACAAATTTGAAACATTAGAAATATCTACTAAAATGGCCAATGATAATGTACCATTTGTGGAACAACCTCCTATTATGGAACTGAAGCAACTATTATTTTTTATATGTATACTTAGAAAAATGACATAAATTTCCAATCACCGTCTCATATGACTTGGCACCTAAATAGAAGAGTCTACTTCTTTTAATTTTGAGAAAGTACAAGAAAGTCATTTCTTCGCAAATGGTTGATATTAAGGGAATCAATAACAGAGTTTCCACGTATAGAATTCTATTGTAAGAAAATTCAAATAACAATGTAGAAAGGAAAATAAGACTAAACCCAATTATAAAGGATTTAGTGAAGATGAAGGTCCTAACATGGTTGGATGTAGGGATAATTTACCCCATATCTAATATCGTCTTGGTAATCTAATTAAAAGTGTTCCAAAAAAAGGAGGCATGAATGTTATCAAGAATGAAAATAAATAGATATGACCAACAAGATCTCTTACTAGATGGTGGATTTACATAGGCCATCAAATTTATGAATTGGGAGAAATTTCAATTCATGGTAAAATTAGGGATTGTTCTTAGACACTGTAATTCAAAGAATTGGCTCTAAGTTGATCAAGTCAATACTAAAGTCATTAATAAGTTATCACCTCTGTTGAACCTCAATATTTACCCTACGATTTAATCTCATTTGCATCATTCTCATCAAAAAACATATACACACATTCATTACATGCATATTTCAATTTTTATAGTTAATCTAATTTTTGTGATTTTATAATTTTAATCTAAAATCAATTTAGACTTTAAGTTGAGTTTTTATTAAAATTTAAATCAATTTATTTTTGCCATATTTTGTTTCATAATTTTCTTTTAGGTGAGGTGCAATTAAGGGTCCAAATTCCAATTGAAGACAAGTCAAGGCCCATTATTATGTTTCTTGATCCAAACCAATCTATTCCAAATGGAAGCCTTTTTTAGGCATAAAGAAAATTTGTGTCATAAGTTGAAACATGTTCCACACTTTTGGCTGCATATAAGGAAATATTTGTGTCATAAGTTGAAACATGTTCCACATAAGTTGAAACATGTTCCACAATTTATAAAAAATATTTAATTAAGATTTATTTAATTATTTAATTTTATTTAGATTTTAAAATATAAGGAAATATTGAAGTAATTGATTCAATTAATATATTATAAATGGTATAAAACAACATATTAAATATTATTAATTATTATTGGGTATTATAAATAGTATAAAATAGTAGTATGTAAAGAGGGAAAAGAAGAATTTGAATTCAAATAAAAAAGTGAAAAGTGAGAGAAAATATGTACAATTGAAGTGACAAAAGAAGAAATAAGAGATAAGGCCGGTTAGCAAAGACTGGTTCAGAGCTCAAGACTTGTGCAATTGATATTGACATGATAGCTATGGGTCCACATGCTACAGCTAGTGATTGGCCTATATAAATATGGTGTTGCCAACCCAATTTATCACATTTTTTACTTTGATAAGTGCAAAATTATACAACTTCCTAAGCAAAATTACTTCAGTATATTACACTATTATGTAGAACTATCATGTTTGACATGTTAAAGTATATATAGTATAGTATTGTAACACCCGAGGCCGAAGAAGGCGAGGAGTGGTTGCACCGCATGTAACACTCGAGGAAGAATATGGCAAGGAGTGGTCGTCACATCGGAATGAGAGGGATTTTAAGGCCGTGCAGGTATGGGACTGCATGGTTGAAGGAAAGCTTATAAGAATTGATCGGTACTACCTATACCAACAAGATGCATCTTCTTTTTGGTAGCTCATTGTAACACCCCTTTTCTTACCCCAAATTATATCAATTATTCACATAGTATTCATATGTATACAATAAAAGGGTGTCACCTGTTATTTTTATCGCAATGAAAACCTAGAACAAACCATACAAAATATGCACTAATCATATTGTAACACAATTTGACACTTCATGCTTTCATATATAATGCATATCGCACGCGGAAGAATAACTACAACTCAAACAATTTCAATGAATATATCTCGTACTATATTCATCTACCAATTCAAAATAAAATATTCAATTATGCTAAACCAAATCAAAATCTAGGCAACATAGCCTTTAACAACATATCCAAATATCATGTCACATGTGAAAAAGATAATAATATCCAAATAACCACAACATGAGTTCAAATAAACCCTCCCAAGTGTTACATGACCAGAGCATTTGACTCTCTACCTAAACAAAGGATAAACCATAGCTCCTCGGCTAAATCCTCAGATAAGCTCACTACTCGTCGAAACCTGCACGATGTCACGATGAACATTATTCAAACAGAAGGGTGAGAATTCAAATTATTATAGATAAACATAATAATGAGAAATGCAAAATATAACAATAATACATTTCACAAATTCATCACTTCTCTTAAAACATGTATTCATATACCAATATCAAGGTTAACATGGTTAGCTCTTTCGACAAGGTTCCATAATTCGAGTAATCGTATCCAATTACCAAAACCAACAATTGTAATCCAACAATAAAATACCATCAAGTATACAATATCAAATTACAAATATCCATATTTATACATATATCATTAATATATATATATATATATATTGTAAGATTACACTCAAAGATGGTTTTGATTTATGGCAAACTCAAATGAGCATCCAAACAAAGCACAGGATGATCTACTATGCATATAGAATGACTCAACACAAGCTGAACAAGGAAAATGCAGAAAATCAGCAGTTAGGTCGACCTACTGTCAACCCAGGTCGACCTAAAATGATCAAAAATACATATACTGCTGCTAGGTCGACCTACATAACAACTAGGTCGACCTAATCCAAGAAAATGTTCCCAGAACGCATCAAAAGAGGATTCTGGTCGACCTACCCCTTCAACAGGTCGACCTAAATGGGAGCAAACTTCAGCAAGCACTGCTAGGTCGACCTAACCTCTACAAGAGGTCGACCTAATTGATCAAGAAAGTTCAAAAATCAGTTTTTCTTGGTTCTAATTGTTATGCAATCATATATATATTGTGCAAGGGTAATTATTCATAACACCAACGACTGAAAGATACACAAACGCTTCTCATCTTCGTTCTTCATCATCTCCAACACAATTACACATAATCATTCTTGCGTTGCGGGTTAGTGATGAGTTCGATAACGTCCATGGAACGGAATTGAAGATTCCTAGTGGGTGAAGGTTTGTGGGGTTTGTTGGTGAATAAAATCTGCGGGTTTTGTCCTCCACGACGGGTGGTTCTTGGGGGTTTTTTATCAAGAGGCGTTCATTGAGGATTCGGCTGAGTGTAACGATTGAGGAACGGGGAGTTCAAGGAATCAAGACACTGCAGAAGGGAATCAAAGTGAAGCTCTTGGATAACCTTGATCTGGCTCAAGATTAAGGGGGAAGAAGATTCAAAGGATCGACATAATTGGTTTATCGTTTATCGCTTTGTTATCTTCTTTGTATATACTACTTTCAACATTAATGAAAGATTACCCAATTTCAATTTGGAATTGGGGGCAGACGTAGTCGTAGCGAGGACGATCGACGAACTGCCTAAACAAATATCGTGTTCTTGTCGCTTTTACTTTTTCATTTACATTCTGTTCATAATTGGTATAATTGCTAAATTGATCAATGATTCAAGTGTTAAAATTGTGAATTAAAAGTTCTGCATAAACATCACAATTCACCACATCTTGAATTAGCATCAATTTGAATATTGTCACCAAGTGTTTGTCTATTTGCTTAATTCACCTTACTGCATTGTAAATCAAAGTTTGTCAATCTAGAAGTTAATTGATATTCAGTTGTGACACGTATTGATTCGATAGCATATCTCCTTATCCGGAATTTCGAATATCTTGTGGTTTTGTAACACATATAACCCTTTGCAATAGCGGCCCGGAATAGACGCAAGTCGATTCAGAACCGCTTTCGCTATAGTCTGTAAAAATCCCGGAAAAACTGTGTTGGATCTATTCACCCCCCTCTAGATCCTTAGGCCAGCGTCTAACATATATATATATATATATATTCATGTCTACATCATATATGTTTCAATCACATATATCACATCCACAACACATTCAACAATTCATGTCAAATAATTCACCAAATCCACATATATCACGTCAATCAAGACTCATCTCCACACATTCATATCACATGATCACACACAACAACAATTCACACCGACACGTGTGACTCAAGTGTGACTCTATGCAATATGCATGTGGATCCCTCCGTTATCATTTCCGGCAAGCCGATTGTCCATCTCTCGAACTAGATAATCACCTCAAAGCCCCATAGCCATTAAGCTTTCAAACCCCATACTCGCTAGGTTTGGGAAAAGCAAATAATCTCCACGAGATTACCCGACATTGCCTATTTCAAAGTCTCGTGCTAGTGTAAGTGTGCAACAAATAAGACTTATGCAAATAAGATGATTCTCAACCTCTTAAACTACATAATCACATCTTTCCAACATTGCATCACATTACACCACATGACTTCAAACCAATCATCAAAGAATCAATTAGCACATAGAAATTCAATCACATATATCATGGTTATCATATCACATAATACATCCATGAATATTAGCCACAATTCATTCATCCATAACACACATACATAATTACATGTTATCCACATATTAACATCATAATTAACTCATCGAGTGCTAACCAATCCTATCATATCATATAGAATATAAAATTATCTTCCTAGTGATTTGAATGGCGCATAAAACGGGGTTACGGATCAAAAGTTATGACATATAGAAGTTTCATAAAATTTCACACAGTAAAGTTCGCTCAGCGGCCTCCCAGCGCGCTAGCTACAACTAAAAACAGAAACGTTCAACTTTTGCAGTCTCGCTTAGCGGATCAAGTTCACTTAGCAGACTCGCGATTTTCTGAATTTGCTCCCAGACTACGCTTAGCGGTCTGAGCTTGCTTAGCGAACTCGCGATTATGCAAAAAAAATCAAAGAACTCAGTTTCACAAATGGATACTCCCACACTTCTAAACCACTCTAATACTACTAGAAATAGCATTTACAACCAGTATTTAGTATATATTACCAACAATTCATACCAAAAACATGTTTAATAGCATCAATCTCATGATTTCAACATAAACCCTAACATTTCCAAATCTATGAAATTGAAAGAATAGAGACTATACACAAATCACACACACAACATTACTCAATCATATAAACCTATATTAATTTGGATTATAACCCTTACCTCAAGTCAATCTCCTTCTATCTTCAAGATTCTCACAATCCTCCTCTCATCTCTACTCTTTTATTCTTCTCTTTTTCCCCAAAATGAAAGTTATGAGACTAACCTAGTTTCCTTACTATCTTTCTCAAGTTAATTGGGCTTAACCCACATTTCTACCACCTAGGCCCAATAACATATTATCTCATAATTTCTCTTAATTACTCAAATAGCTCAATTAGAATAACAACACACAATTAAATAATTATCATACCAAATAATAATTAAATAAAATAAACAATTAATAAAAACACCAAATAAGCTAATTAACAAAATAGCTAATAAAATCGGGATGTTACACTCATTCCATAAGAACTCCACAGTTAAGCGTGCTTGACTTAGAGTAGTATTGGGATGGGTGACTTTCTGGGAAGTTTTCTGGAATGCGTGCGAGTGAGGTCAAAGCATGCTGAAAAGACCCGTGTTGGTTTGTGGGGTCAGTCGATCATCCCGAAAGTAGTATGGGGTGTTACAAATGGTATCAGAGCCAGACCTCTCCCAATACAATGTGGTTCGAGGACAAACCATGCGAAAGTTGGTGGGCATGTAACACCCGAGACCGAAGAAGGCGACGGGTGGTTGCACGGCATGTAACACTCGAGGTGGAATATGGTGAATGGTAGCCACATCGGAATGAGAGGGATCCTGAGGCCGTGCAGGTATGGGACTGCACGATTGAAGGAAAGCTTATAAGGATTGATGGGTACTACCTATACCAACAAGATGCATATTCTTTTCGGCAGCTCATTCCATAAGAACTCCACAGTTAAGCGTGCTTGACTTGGAATAGTATTCGGATGGGTGACCTTCTGGGAAGTTTCCTGGAATGCATGTGAGTGAGGTCAAAGCATGCTCAAAAGACTCGTGTTGGTCGGTGAGGTCAATCGATCATCTCAAAAGTAGTCTGGGGCATTACAAATGGTATCAGAGCCAGACCTCTCATGGTACGATGTGGTTCGAGGACGAACCATGCGGAAGCTGGTGGGCATGTAACACCCGAGCCCCAAGAAGGCTATGGGTGGTTACACCGCATGGAACACTCGAGGCATAATATGGCAAGGAGTGGTCGTCACATCGGAATGAGAGGGATCCTGAGGCCGTGCAGGTATGGGACTGCATGGTTGAAGAAAAGCTTATAAGGATTGATGGATACTACCTATACCAACAAGATGCATCTTCTTTTCGGTAGCTCATTCTATAAGAACTCCACGGTTAAGCGTGCTTGGCTTGAAGTAGTATTGGAATGGGTGACCTTCTGGGAAGTTTCCTGGAATGCGTGCGAGTGAGGTCAAAGCATGCTAAAAATTCTAATTTATTGTACAATGTACTCTATAAATAATTAAATGTGGATTTTTTTTTTCAATTAATAAAAAAGAAACGTTATTTCAAAAAAGAAGGAAATCCATTTTGAATATGAAGATAAAAAAATTGAAGATGGAAATTTAAATAAGTCTAAAGAACATAAATCAATGTGAAAATCTAAAATTCAAATAGTATAGACTAATTAAGAGAGAAAATATTATCAAAAAAAACATATCTTAAAGATTGAGAATCAAATTCATCGCTGAATTCATCATTTTAGTCTTCAATTTTGTGCTTTTAGTCCCTTGTTTCTGATTTGTAATAAAAAAATGGAACTCTTAAGAAATATGTGTGAAGTAACATTAGAAATGAAATAATTACAAATATTAAATAATATTAAAAGTGTACAACTGAAATAATTCATTAACTACATATCAAATAACATTAAAAATGAAATAAATCATTAACTACACTAATCACAAATTAAAATAAATTTAATAAAATACAATACCAAACCAATACAAATTTAGAATTATCTAAAAATTTATTTGAATTTAACACAACTTTTATTAGTATTTGAATGAAAAAAAATGCTACTGCAACAATAACTCCCTAACTGCACAAAAAGAAAACTATTCAAGAGAATGAAAAAAACTTAAAGAACAAAATTTAATTTAGAAAACAAAATTTATCATAGAATTAGAAAAACTTAACTTACTTTTTTTTCATTGAAGTCAACCTTTAGTTCCTGAAACAAATAAAAACTTAATTCATGTAACAACTAAGAACTTAAGAGGTTAGACACACTAACAAATAAATATTATTTCATGTAAGTTTTGAAACTCTCTAGTTAAAATTAGTTTATAAAAGTTTAAATAAGAACTCTGACCTAATTTCTCAAAAATATAATGCTTTAATGTTTCAAATTCAAAAATGAAAAGTGGAGTAAGATATTTACCTTGATTAAACATGGATCTTGGAAGTGATAACTATCTTTAGTATAAGTTTTTCTCTAACAACTTCTCCATCTTAAACCTTGACTTTATTAAATCCGGCTTCATGTTATTCATCTTGCTGTGAGGATTCCATATTGTGAATCAAAAATATCCCAAAAGTAAAACAAAGAGTAAAAGACAATAAAATAAGAACAAATCACAACATGATTCATACATGACTGTGTAAATGGAACGGTCTAGCCATGAAGGAATGAAGGAAGAATATGTAGTTGGAATGAGAAAAAACAGAGTTGAGGCAAAAGAAAGAAGCAACCCAATTTTTGTTTTGAAGAATGACGTTGAAGAGAGAAGCAAAACATAAGGTTTGTATTGAAAGTAGGAAAACCAACATTGCAAGCAAAGTAGGGTGTGTAGACTGCTATAACACACTATATGTGAAAGCAGGTTAATAAAAATTATTTTTTTCATCCAAACATATGCAAAGAAAGTACGAGAAAGAAAGATGGAAAGAATAAAAAAAGTAGAAACCTGGTTGATGAGTGCAGACACGTGGATAGGCTCATTGTGTAGTATTGGCAAAAAGGATAAAACTGGTACTTCAAGAGTATTTAACTTTCTTATATGATAGATTCACATTCCATGACATAACTCAAATATCCTTATTCATGACATCATTGATTCTCTCACACAACAGACAAAAATGTAACAAATTTCCAACCATCTTTCTCCAAATTTTCTTCACGTGTTTGCCTCACAATTGGAATGCTCGCGGTTTCCACCCCACTCTTAACAAACTTTGATTCTCTCCTCTCTGGCCAATATCCATTTTACCCTCTTAATTCTCTCCTATATAACAAGACCTTCACAACACTGAAAATGAGGAAGAAAAGTTATATCAAAACTCTGCATAAATTTGTTCTATCTTCTTCTAAAACCTCTTGCACAAACCTTCTGCTAAATTGCCTTTAGCTCAAACACTTTCATAAACCATCACCCGTTCACAATCACCACACAATATTCAACCAAAGTTCCATCACCTTCACTATAACTCTTCACAAACCTGCAACCAAAATCTTCATCATTCAACCTCACTTCCTGCAAAAACTGATTCTTCATCGATTCAGATCCCCACAACGCACCATATACAACATCCAGCACAACAACAAGTTCACAAAACCTGCAACACACCAAATTCACGATGTGACACATCTGTTTCAAGCTTCAACATTGATCCGCAACAGGAACTTGTCAACAACTACATAACCATTAACAATCGCCCTCACCGAATAACAATCTTCAGCAAGAATCAGGATTTCGCGACGCAATTTCCGAACCGGCAAGAGATAGAAGACGTCAACATGCACACATATGAAGATTTCCTTAGGACTTCTTTACTCCGGGAACATCCGAATCGGTAATATTATTTTAATCTTTGTTCGATTCTGCTTGCCGTTTGTTATGATGCCTTGTAATGTTTATATGTTTCTGTCACAATATACATAAATTATGTTGTTGAGTGGATTTTTTTTAGGGTTCTTGCTATGTATTCTTTGTTGTCACGTGAGGACGGAGATGCGTTTAGGGATTCTAGAATTCATGAATAGAGGAAGTATAAGGAGAGAGGGTCGATGAGATTGTGAAAAGTAGAGAAAATTTGATTAGAAATAGAGAGATTATAGATATAACAATAGAGTGTGAGGATGAGAAGTTGAGTTTTAAAGCAGAGTTTTCGGCGAGAGAAGGAAATTGGCGAGAAAGTATTAGTGAGATAGACTGACTTAGTGACAAGCTTCTCCAATGGAGGTTGCTTAATGTACACTAAGATTCATAAGTTTCAGAACTTAGCATTTTTACTATTGGAGTAGATACACGTAGCGTTCCCGTTGCTTAAATATTCGTGTAAGTTACATCATGAAGCAATCTAAAAAGTAGGTTGCTTAGCATTAAATAATATTAATCTTAATAATTGGTGGGGTCAAATATAAATTGATTGTGCCACATATAGATTTCTTATTCAAATTACCATTGGTCCCACAAAAAATAGCTCAAACAACCAAAAACAAGTTCTCCCATTGGAGATGCTCTTAGGGTTTTGTTGCTTTTAATTGGTATTGGGCCAAGCAACCCATGGCCCAATTCATGTTTTTGCACTATCTCATACCATATCTCCAATGGACACACCCCTACGATCTGCACCACCCTTTCCTTCTTGTTTGGTGATTTGGGCTCAAGTTTTGTGAGCCCAATCCGTCCCTTCTATCTGCACCCCATCTGGCGTGTACACCCTCTCCTGGGGTTGAATATATTTTTTTGTGCTTGTCTGTTGTTTATGGCCCAGTACCTCTTAATTCATGTTACAACCCCATTTAAATTTTTCTTACCCATTTGTATTTGTTTCTCTATTTTAGTTTTAATATTTGTTTTATCATTTTTTTAATTTCTAATTGTTATATATTAAAAATACAAAAAAATATAGTTAGCATTATATCTCTTTTATTCATCTTTATTCTTTTTAAGTAATTAATTAAATATTGTTCTAATTAGTTGATTATTGTTAATTAAAGTTGATTAGTTTACTAATCGATTTTTCTTAACTTAATTAATTAATTTAATCAATTTTTAATTAGTTGATAAATAGTTAATTTGTTTATTTCACTTATGTTACCTGTTTCTTATCTTAGTCTAGTCTTTCATTTGCATTTCTTTTTCTTTTCAACCTTTTCAAAACATCTAATAATAACAATGCGAATCATACTACTGCGAGCCTTAAGTAGCGGAAAGAGCGAGTGGGTCCATTCCCTAAACTTGCTTTTCTCTATTCATATACTTCTGTGTGGTTCAAATCACAAATTCTCCCTTTAAAAAACTCAACAAAAAAATCTTCTTAAAACACTTAATAAAGGTTGATAAGAATCACACTAACGCGAGCCTTAAGTAGCGTAAAGAGCGGGCGGGTCCATACCCTAAACTTTCTTTTCTCTACTCATGGACTTCTGTGTGGTTCAAGTCTCAAAATTAAAACAAAGTATATGGGTGATGTGTGTCCCACCATTGGGTTTAATGTGTCATTTTCTCTACATCAAAAAACACCAACCAATTCAATTTCCTTTTCCCTAGAGCATGTTAATTCCTTTCTACGACAATTGCGTAAGTCTCCTAAGGCCAAGCAGTAACAGAATGCGACGTTTAACATCGTTCATTTAAAAAACACAAAACACATCAAAACTTTTAAGCCGAACTAAGGTGACTCTGATTCCTTAAAAGGATACGTAGGCATTACTTCGCGGAACCTGAACGAGCACAACTTTGTAAATATTTCTTTCTTTCCCCATGTTTCTTTTCTCTTTCTTTTGCATGCATTTCCCTTTTGCATTAGGCTTTAAACCTTTAGCTTTAGACACCCTTAGATTTAGACAAACAAGAGTGGATCTCGTCGAGTACGACGGACGTGAGGGGTGCTAATACCTTCCCCTCGCGTAACTGATATGCTTACCCTTTCTCTTGGTTGTAAGACCTTTGTTTATTTTCCCTTTTAGGTTTAACTCAATATTTTACTTTTCCTTCTCGAGGGATAAATAAACAATCAATAGCGACTTCATTGATCTGATGATTTCGTACAGTTGTTTCAACCCCCAACAAATTTTAAAGAGGTTAGATGTTTTCTTGCTCATTCTGGGTTTTATAGAAAGTTGATTAAGGATTTTTCAAAAATCATAAAACCTTTACGCCAAGTTTTGGAACATGATGTGACATATCACTTAAGTAAGGAATGTCTAAAGGCTTTCATGGCTCTTAAGAATGCCCTGATTTTGGCTCTGATTTTCATGGCACCAGACTGGTCCAAGCCATTTGAATTAATGTATGATGCCACTAATTTGGCTACAGGAGTTCTGTTGGGAAAAATCATAACAAAGGATTTCATTCTATCTACTATGCAAGTTAGACCTTGATTGAAGCTCAAATCAACTATATATCTACTGAAAAAGGAATTGCTAAATGTTGTGTTTTCTTTTAATAAGTTTTAATCTTTTTGGTAGGCACCAAAGTGAAGGTATATATTTATCATTATACAATTAAATATCTATTAGCCAATAAGGACACCAAGCCAAGATTGATAAGATGAGTATTTTTATTGCAATAGTTTGATCTATAAAATATAGATAAAAAAGGTGTGAAGAATCAAGTGGGTGACCATCTACCATGTCTCTCAAAAGAAGTCGAGAGTCCTTGCAGTCTATGCATTAGAGAAGAGTTTTCTAATGAACATTTGTTATTGATATAAAATGTCGTGACTCTAGTGGTTATGTGCCCACTGAGTTCTACTCTTAAAAAAGGAAAATGTTCTTCCATATCTCAGAGAGCTATTTCATGGACAAGCATTTATTATACATGAAGTGTGCTTACTAAAGGTTGATAAAATATGTTGTTGAGCAAGAGATGTATTTGATATTGTCATTCTACCATTACTTTGAAACAAGAGTGGGGAATATTTACTTGAAACAAGAAAGGTCACTTACAAATACTTTGGAGATTCAATTGTTTCATGTGTGTGGCATTAGTTTCATGGGACCTTTTTCTTTAATATTTTGGCAACCTATACATTCTTGTGGTTTTTTGCTATGTTTCTAAGAGGATAGAGGTTATAACATCACAAACTAATGATGCCAAAGTGGCAACAAACTTTTTGATTAAAACCTTACAAGATTTTGCACATCAAGATCAATTATTAGTGATGAGAAATCTCAATTCTATGACTAATTGTTTGAAGACCATATTGTCAAATATGGTGAGAAAAAATAATTTTCCCCAGCCTATCGTTCATAATATAGTCCATGTCGAGTCGTCCAATAAAGTGATAAAAATTATTCTTGAAAAAATGGTAAATATTTCTACAAAGGATTGGTCAAAAGATATTGATGATGTTTTGTGGGATTATAGGACATCCTTCGTTGAACGGTTTTCTAACAATCATCTCTGTGAATACGACAATTCGCAAATAAATATTTTCAAATCTTTTGTTGCTTCTTGTTATGCCTACTTCAACAGATATGTTTTCACTATGTTTGCCACATCAATTAGTTAGAAAGCAACACTTCAAGAGGTTGTTTCTTTATCAACCACTAAAGTGGAATATATTTCCCTCACTAAAGGTGTGAAAGAAGCATTGTGGCTTGAAGGTTTTACTAAAGAGCTAAAACTTCAAGGTCGAGGTATCATTGTTAAATGTGATAGTCAAAGTGTTATGCATTTGTCAAAGACCTCACCATATCATCAGAGAACCAAACACATCGATGTGAGGTTGCATTTCGTCGGAGGGGTAATCGAACAAGGAGAAGTCCAAGTGCTAAAGGTTTCAACAGATCATAATGCTGCAGATATGATTACCAAGACATTGCCGAGTTGCAAGTTTTTATACTCTATGTAGTTGATAAAGTTGCATGAAGAAAGCTAGTTTGTTATTTGATGTTATAGAATTTGTTCCAAGGTGGAGATTTGTGAGAATTGGATCGAACTCTATTGGGTTGAAGAGTAGCTTCTGGTTTGACAGGATTTATGCATGCCGTCAAAGTATGTTCACATGCTGGTGTCGAAGACCTACATACTGTAGTCGAAGTGTGTTCTAGTATGCGGGGTTGAAATGTTAGGGTTGTTAGTATTTCGAACTGGGCTTGTTTGTTATGTTCAATTGTTTGAGTTAGCTTGTATCCTAATTTAGCTTGTAATGGGTATTTGTGAAAAATCCCCTTAGTTTAGTATGTTAGGTTTATTATAAATAGCATACTAGTCTCTCATCGTTGCATACTGCAAATCCTAATTTAGGGTGAGAGGGTTATTTGTTATTCTTGTAACACTTATGATATTGAATAAAGAGAAAGTAAAGAATAGCAGTTATAACCAATCCTTGTTGTTCTTCTTGTTTTATCATCTTTTTCTACCCTTGTGTGTTTCTCGATCACAAAGAAACAGTTTATACTTTGTTTATCAAGGCATCATTTTCACAACACTCGCTGTCCAATTTCTTCTTAAACTTGGATATCACATTAGCATCAAAACATATTTTTCTCACACGAAAAACTGCTCAAATTTTGTATTCAACACAACCGTTGTTTCAACCTTAAACAAAAGTGTTTGATCAACCAAACCTTCAAGTTCCTTGGAAGAAATCCCTAATAATGTTAAAACATTTAGACAAAAAATCTATAAAAAAAAAAAGAAAAGATAATAATAAACATTAAAGGATAAACTTAAAATTTGTTTGAATTCAAATATAATACCCTAGGTACTCCAGCCATCAAATTTGTACGATGTCTTTTAAATAGGGTGCAAGCGTCCCTATCAAATTTACCAAAGTTGCACAATCAGTTTGTTCAATGACAGGAACCTTGATAGGAACCTAAAGTGAAGTTTCAAAATTCAATTAATTAGATATTAATACTTCAGTTTAAAATTCCAGTCTTAAAGTGTTTAATAGATTCATAGTGAGTTTTAATTTTACCTATTGTATACCTTCATGACATGCTTATCATATTTTTTGCAGAACTGCATACTTGAATCACGTATAGCAACCTTAGAGCAATGGGAAGCCATGTAATGGAATGAATCCGGATTTAAAATCTTATTTATAGTTCCAAGGACAACAAGAAGATAATTCTACAAATGACAGAAAATAGTTATTCAGTACAATAATTTTTAAACCTTATTAATAAGAGTAAAAGTGTGTGTTGGAATAACTCACAAGTGCAGAATCTTTAAGGCATTGCATAGTTGACCTTGGAGTATTGTCATAAATTCATGCAAATGAGATATTATAGGTTCAGTAGTGACTTGTGTTAGAATGATTGGGGATGGAGTGTCAAAACTGTCAATAATCATTGAAAATTAATAGTAAAAGTTAAAACATAGTTATTTACAGATTTTTGAAAAAAAAATTATGAATATACAAAAAAAAACATGAGGGGTTAAAGGGAATAAAGTAATACCTATTTTCTAGGGCAATATCATCTTGATAGATAGGATTAAAGACAATATGTGTGCAATTCATACAATTCTGTATATGAATTTTGTCTACACATTCCAAATCAATAATTTCAGCATCGTATGTGAAAACAAATAAAATAAGTATATTATGCATAAATCTAAATAGTAGGAAAGATCAAGAGTGATGATGTTACAAATCCATTATTTATTAAGAATGAAATATATTTTTAAATATACTGTTTTTGTTTCCAAAATAGTTAAAGAGAGAAAACCAAATCTTAATAGTATTCTTAGAACAAAATATTAAAGTAAAGAATTACAATATAAAGCTTAAATGCATTTAACTTTGGAAAATTTTTGCCTTTGCTAGTTGTACAACTACAACAACATTATGAACTTAACCAACTGCGATGAAACTGTTGATTTCATCAACAAAGTTCCCAAATAGAGTGTCGTAATTCTTGTGATTGAGATTTTATAGAAACAAATTTATGCAAGTAATGCAATGTCATATTAGTATAAATGTTATTAAAAAAAGTTATATTTTCAAATATACCCATCGACTTTTAATTCAATGACATTCAACTTAGTAGTTGTCCCATTTTTCTCAATCTCTCTTTCATTTCCAAGTCCAGACAAAAATCCAATAACATCTAGAGCTTTAAAGGAGAAACTAATAAACACTTTATAATAACATAGTTAAAAGAATTTAACATATCAAAACAGGGGCCAACTATTTTTTAAAAATAAAATCTGACTCGGGAAAAAACTAGTGTCATATCCCCCACCAACAGTTTTAGAAATTTGTACAAACAAATAGGATGACCTTGTGGCTTGCAAATTAGCCAGTTGTTGAACAACATTGTTATAGAAAGAGAGGGGGTAATGAACTCGCTATTTGTAAGGAGTAAATTGCGGGGAGTCGTAGGATGTGAATGCAATTAAGTCATTTGTGTATTTATAATGTTGTGTATTTATTACATTTTATGTGTGTTATCCTGTAAATAGAATCAACCTTATTGTAAAAGATAGACCGATGAAATAATACAAAATTGCTCTCATCTTTCTCCCTTCCCTTTTATCTTCTTTCTTCTTATTTCATAACACATAATCAGCACGAAGCTCCAAGATTCAGAAGGTACTATTATTCTTTTTTTTATTATATATTTGCTGTCTTTTATTTATAGATATATTGATTAGAAAATGAAAAAGAAAATTAATGGTGATTTTTATGCATCCCAGATAGATTGCATGAATAATGTTAAAGCGTCCCTCAAGGATAGCAAAACAAATTGTATATAGTTTCTAGAGAACTTATTAAGCATCCCTGAAGGATAGCAAAACAAATTTTGTATATCGTTTCTAAAGAACTTATTAAACATCTCTGAAGGATAGCAAAACAGAGATTTATATAGTTTCTGAAGAACTGATTAGGCATCCTTGAAGAATAGCAAAATAAATTTTATATAAAGTTCTTGACGAACTATCAAGTTGCAAAATAAATTATTTACATCATTTTAATTTATGTTTGATCGTATTGTTATTTTTATGTCGAAAAGAAAATTTGAGGAAAAAAAAAAGACGCTTTCATTTTGTAATACTGAAAAAGGGTTGATTGTACATATATAATTTATAAACAAATTGAAACCTAATTTATATCCCATCCAGTATTACCTTAACTACAGTTTATATATCATATATAATTTGAGAGCTGCTAAATGGTACGACGCACACTCTCACGAAATTTCACGGAAAAAAATATATTGGTAGCCTCTTAAAAATAATTTTTGCTATTTTTTAAATGGAAGAGTAAATTGATAAAATAAAAGTACAACAATATTTTCCAAATAATTATGTTTACAATATTGACAATAAAGTTGACTTGATAAGGAAAAAGAGTTGTTAGAAACTATTTTTGTCACTATTTTTATATACATGTTTTCTTTTAATGAAAAATAAACAAACTATTCAATGAATATATCTATAAAGAAGCTAAGCTATTGTTCAGGATAGGAAGATAAATCGAAATTGAATTTCTACTTCAATGCAATAGTTTAAAGAATAATAAGAACAAATATTTCAATTTTTATCATTCGTCAAATTTCGTATGCTTTTTGTTCCCACCATTTATCTTTTTCCATTTAATTTATAAACAAATTGAAATCTAATTTATATGCCATATAGTATTACCTTAACTATAGTTTATATGTCATATATAATTTTATAAATTTATATGACATCCAATTTCGACATATAATTTAAGAACCTATATTATTTTTTTCTTCTTTTGGATGAGATATTACAATTTCATATATTAAGGTAACTAATTCATCGTATACGTAATTGAAAAAATTTATTTCAATTTTCATCAATTGTTTTTTATTTTAATATTCTAAAATAAGATATGGATTAAGTATGTTCATATATCATGTTTTGTTGATTCTTAATGTTTTTTAATTTAAATTTTTTGCTTTATGTTTTTATACTGTAACTCCTTATAATAATAAAGTGTGTTTGCTTTCTGTTCATTTACATAATTTATTGTTTAAATAACTTGTATGTTTAAAGTGCACTCATAACTAATTATTATTATTTTTAGAACGAATGTTGACACTTGCGCCACTAATGAAGATATTTGCCTTGTTGATAGTGCAACTACTCACACAATTTTCAAAGATAAAAAAATATTTCTCTTACTTAGTAAAGCGAAAAACTGATGTCAGCACTATATCTGGCACCTCAAAAATAATTGAAGGCTTCGGAAGAGCCAGCGTATTGTTAAGTGGAGGAACAATATTACACATTGTGAATGCACTATATTCCTCTGAATCTAATAGAAATTTATTAAGTTTCAAAGATATTCGCCTAAATGGCTACCATATTGAAACAAAAGATGATGGATGTATTGAATATCTTTATATTACACAACAGAATTTGGACAGAAAATGTGTAATGGAAAAGCTATCGGCTTTTTCCTCAGGCTTGTACTACACTTATATTAGTACAATTGAAGCACATGCCATTGTAAACCAGAAGTTTACAAATAATAATAAATTTGTAATTTGGCATGACCGATTGGGCCATCCCGGTTATATAATGATGCGGAAAAAATTTGAAAATTCATGCGGTCATCAATGTGTCGGGAAATTATTTAATCGAATAAGTTCTCATTCAACTCTTACTCGCAAGGGAAGTTGATAATTCGGCCATCACCAACAAAATTTGGAAATGAATCTATCAGTTTTTTAGAGCGTATACATGGTGGTATTTATGGGCCAATACACCCATCATGTGGACCATTTAGATATTTTATGGTTTTAGTGGATGCATCAACTAGATGGTCACATGTTTGTTTGTTGTCAACTCGCAACCAGGAATTTGTGAGATTGCTAGCTCAACTAATTTAAATAATAGCTCATTTCCCGATTATCCTGTCAAGAAAATACGTCTTGATAATGCTGCAGAATTTTTATCTCAAGCATTTAATGAGTATTGTATGTCTATTGGAATTAATATTGAGCATCCAGTAGCACATGTTCATACACAAAATAGACTTGCTGAATCATTTATTAAACGTATAAAATTAATTGCAAGACCACTTATTATGAGATGCAAACCTTAATTGCCGAATTAAACTCACTCTACAAAAGACAATTTTTTGGACCTATAGTCTGAACACCTCAATGTGTGAAGTCAGTTGGATACAAATGGGTTTTCGTGCGAAAGCGAAATGAAAATGATGAAATTGTGAGATACAAAACTTGAATTGGTGCTCAAGGATTTTTGAAAAGACCTGGAATTGATTTTGATGAGACATGCTCACCTGTAATGGATGCAAGCACTTTTCAATATTTAATAAGCCTTGTAGCACATAAAGGGCTTAATTTGCACACGATCGATGTTGTAACAGCTTATCTGTATGGTTCACTTGATAGTGAAATTTACATGAAACTCCTTGAAGGATTCAATATACCAAATGCACATAATCCTGAATCTCGAGAAAGCTACTCCATAAAATTGAATAAATATCTCTATGGGCTGAAACAATCTGGACGCGTATGGTATAATCGTCTTAGTGATTACTTACTTAAAGAGGGATATACAAATAACTCCATTTGTCCTTGTATTTTTATAAAAAGATTAGGAAAATAATTTTCAATAATAGATGTCTATGTTGATGACATAAATATTATTGGAACTCTTGTAGAGCTTCCAAAAGCTATGAATTGTTTAAAGAAAGAGTTTGAGATGAAGGATTTAGGAAAGACAAAATTATATCTAGGTTTACAAATTGAGCATTTGGACAAAGGAATATTTGTACATCAAGAATTCTATATAGAAAAAGTGTTAAAACGCTTCTATATGGACAAATGTCACCAGTTGCCCACTCCAATGGTTGTTAGATCATTAGATCTAGAGAAAGATCCTTTCAGGCCTCGAGAAAAGAATGAAGAATTGTTTGGTCCTGAAGTACCATACCTCAGTGTGATTGGAGCACTGATGTACCTTGTTAATTATACATGTCCTAATATATAATTTGCAGTTAATCTATTAGCAAGATACAGTTCTTCACCCACACAAAGACATTGGAACGGAATCAAACATATACTTCATTATCTTAGGGGTACAATAGACATGGGTATGTTTTATACCAAAATATCAAAACTTAAATTAATAGGTTATGCAGATGCAGGTTACTTGTCATATCCTCACAATGGTAGATCACAAACAGGTTATTTGTTTACATATGGTGGTACAGCTATTTCATGGAGATCGGTGAAACAAACAATATCACCAACTTCATCTAATCATGCAAAACTTTTAGCACTACATGAGGCAATTCGAGAGTACGTTTGGTTGAGATCCTTAATCCAACACATACAAAATACTTGTGGTTTGTCTTCTGGAAAAATAAATACAGCGACCATATATGAAGATAATATTGCATGTATCACTGAATTGAAAGATGGTTACATTAAAAGAGATCGAACAAAACACATCTCTCCAAAGTTCTTTTCACTCATGATATTTAGAAGAATGGTGATATAAACATCCAATAAATTTGTTCATGTGATAATCTTGCAGACCTTTTCACAAAGTCACTCCCAAGTAGAACTTTTAATCAACTAGTACAGAAGATTGGTCTTCATTGTCGAAGAAATGATCGCTCAGCTGAGGGGGAGAAATAAATTTATTCTAAAAGGATATTGTACTCTTTTTCCTTCACTATATTTTTTGCCAATGGGTTTTTTCTAGTAAGGTTTCAACGAGGCATATCCAAAACAAACATCCAAAAGGGAGTGTTATGAATAATTGGATGATTGTCTCCCAAGTATCTTATTCCTTATTTGTAATATTGTATATTCATTATATTGTATGTATGTTGTCCTATAAATAGGACCAACCTCATTGTAAAAGATAGACCGATGAAATAATACAAAATTGCTCTCATCTTTCTTTCTTCCCTTTTATCTTCTTTCTTCTTATTTCATAACACATCACGCTATATTGAATAATTTTATAACAACATATAATATCTTAAACTATATTTGTTTAAATAAAATATTCTTCCTATCATTTGAAAGATAATAAAAGTATTTATAACTCTATTGTTTAACGTGTATCTAAAGTAAACCTCTAACTTAATAAAATATATGTTATAAGTCTAAGACGTGATATTGATTGTTGGTGAGATTAATTAAATTTGATAGTAGTATCTTGCCTTATATGATATGCAACTTTATTAACTATTTTTGGCAGTAGTATCTTGCCTTATATGGTATGCAATTTTATTAACTGTTTTTGGTGATATCATCTTGCCATATATGGTATGCAATTTTATTTTTATTCAAGTTGCTCATTTTACCATATATATATATATATATATATATATATATCAAGTTGCTCACCTTTATATATAGGATCTTATCAAATTAAAAAAAGAGTTATATCTTGACTCGGCCTTTTATATTAACACCATGGAAGAATTAAGTGATAAAAACATTCTTGTACCAAAGCACTTGCAAGAATCCGACTTAAGCCAAGAATGCAAGGATTTGATAACCACATTGCCATTACAAAAAGGTTTGGTTATTGCTACCTTACATCAATATCAAGGATTTTGGTTTTCCCCAAATCATCTTCAAGGTGTTTTATCTTGTCAAAAGCACTTTCAAGCCCTTGATACTGATATTTTCTTAGTCACTAGTCCTAAATCAGGTACCACTTGGCTCAAAGCATTGTCTTTTGCTTTGATAAACCGTAACAAATATCCAGATATTCATAGAAACCATCCTTTGCTCACTACCAACCCTCATGATCTTGTTCCCTTCTTGGCTGGTCTTTACTATGACAAAGATTTTGTTCCTGATGTCCAAACAATATCTCCTCCAAGACTATTCTCTACACATATACCTTATGAATTATTGCCAAAATCTGTGAAAGACTCAACTTGCAAAGTGGTGTATCTATGTAGAGATCCTAAAGATACTTTTGTTTCATTTTGGCATTTCGTAAACAAAATAATACCACAAAGTAGTGAAGTACTTCCATTAGAAAATGCTTTTGAGAGTTTTTGTAAAGGAGGGAGTCTTTTTGGACCTTTTTGGGAGCATGTATTAGGATATTGGAAGAAAAACTTGGAAAGTTCAGAGAAGGTTATGTTTTTGAAATATGAAGAAATGAAAATGAAGCCTAATTTTCATTTGAAAGAGATTGCTAAGTTTTTGGATTGTCCATTCTCTAGAGAAGAAGAATCCAAAGGTGTGGTTGATGATATATTAAATTTGTGTAGTTTTGAGAAGTTAAGTAACTTGGAAGTCAATAAGACCGGAAAAATGTCTTATGGAGTTGAGAACAAAGCTTTTTTTCGTCTTGGTCAAGTTGGAGATTGGAAAAATCTTCTTACAACTGAAATGATTGAGCACATAAACACTATCACCGAAAAGAAATTTGTTAAACATGGGTTAAGTTTTTATAATTTGAGAAATTTTAATTAATATCTACCCGTCACACCTTAATATTTACATCTTGTTGAAACTAAGGAGCTGTGTTGGTTCTAAGATTAGAGGGAATAATTTGGTTTCGATTTTTATTATCAATCGATGGTATGTTTGTTTTGTCTGATGTTGTCATGCGTTTATATGTCTTATGTTTTGTGGAAGACACTTGGTTTTCCTCATGTGTTGTGATACTTTGATTTGTAATTGTGTGTTGATTTTGGAGATGTTTGCACATTTTGTATAAGTTTGATAGTCAATCAATAAAAAATGTGGTTATTGAAAAAAGTCATTTTTTTTGTCCAATGAACCAAGTCTCTATTTATAGACTCAAAAAAATGATGAATTTTGGTGAAAATAAAAATAAATAAATAATTAATTTATTATAAAATAATTATTCTAAATAATTATGATGAAATAAAAATTTAAATAATCAAAACTACCAATAAAATTTTGTAAAGTATATAATATGGTCACCATTCATTTCTCATTCAACATATTAAATATATTCGACACTAATTAATTAACGTCACATTTAACATCTCATTCAACACACCATTAGAAACATTCAACTAGTAAAAAAATTATTCAATAACCCCTGCAAGTGGTCTTACATTAATCCCAGATTTGATTATGTTTTAAATGGCTATACTACTACACACCCGGTGTTTCAAATAACTACTTTTCATTTATACCCATTGATACCCACTAAGTACATTCCAATACCATTACCATTAGAGGTGTCAATTTATGGGGCCAATTAATTTGAGCCCCAGCCCCATAATAATGGGGCCTAAAAAAAATTCAAAAATAATAGGCCCTTAAACACATGGGGCCCAAACTTAAAAGGCCCCAAAATTTAAAAGAGGGCCATTAGGCCCCAAATTAAATAAAATTAAAATTTTAATTTAAAAAATAAAATAATAAAAAATTCAAAAAATAATAACTTTTAAACAAAATAAATATATCAAAAATTAGAAATAAATAAAAAGTTTTTTAAAAAAGTTTTTAAAAAAAAAATAAAAAATTGCATTAAAGAAATTCTAAAACTAAAAAAACAGCTTTTTAGAAAAAAACTAAAAAAGTTTTTTCAACAAAAAAAAAATTAAAAAATTCGTTTAAAGTGAAGGAAGAGGATAACAAAGATAAAACTCACTATTAAAAGTGAAGTGAGAATGCAAACTAATCCATATTAATAATCCATATTGGTACAAGAAATGAGTTTTATCTACTGTGCGCATTAAAACTCAATATGGATTACAAAGATAAAACTCACTAATAAAACCCATTAAAACTCATTAATAAAACTCACATTTATGGATTACAAAGATAAAACTCACTAATAAAACTCACATTTATTATTCTGAGAGCTGCTAAATGGTACGACGCACAGTCACACGAAATTTCACGGAAAAAAATATATTGGTACCCTCTTAAGAATAATTTTTGCTATTTTTTAAATGGAAGAGTAAATTGATAAAATAAAAGTACAACAATATTTTCCAAATAATTATGTTTACAATATTGACAATAAAGTTGACTTGATAAGAAAAAAGAGTTGTTAGAAACTATTTTTGTCACTATTTTTATATACATGTTTTCTTTTAATGAAAAATAAACAAACTATTCAATGAATATATCTATAAAGAAGCTAAACTATTGTTCAGGATAGGAAGATAAATCGAAATTGAATTTCTACTTCAATGCAATAGTTTAAAGAATAATAAGAAAAAATATTTCAGTTTTTATCATTCGTCAATTTTCGTATGCTTTTTGTTCGCACCATTTATCTTTTTCCTAATATTCTTATATCTTTGTTTACAAGATTAATAATCCATATTGGAACTAGAAATGAAATTTTTGAAACAAAATAAGGCCCCTCAATAGGGCCCAAAAATAACATATTAATTAAGGGGCCTAAAATTATGGGGCCTAAAAAATTTCTCATTAACAAAGGGCTTAGTAAAGTAGGGCTTTAGTGGGGCTAAAATATTGGGACTTTGAAAAATTGGGCTTATTTCACAGCTCTAATTACCATTAACATACTATATAACACTTTCTTTCTAATAAATGGATATTCATTCTATTGGGATGAGTTAGTCAGTTCATTATGCCTTTGTCTCTCTTTCCTACACACTTTCTCTCTCTTTTTTCATTCTCTCTTTTAAAAGTTAATCTAAAGTTACTCAATGTCTTGGATGATAAAATCAACCAATCCATTCCTACATTCATGGTTTTTTTCCTCCAAGAAAATATTTAATTTATGTCATGGAGTAATAATTTAGACCTTTATAAAATGCAGGTAGAAAATTATATTATTGATTGTTTTTACGATTCTTACTTTCTTATTATATAATGTTACATCATTTTGATTTCTTCTAATTCTATTGATGTTACTTTTATAAGTATACATTTTAAAAAATGTATAGATATATTTAGATAATTTCTTATTTTCATTATTCTTTAATCATATTTTTAATTCTTTTGTTTTTTATAAGTATTATCTTTGTTATTATTGATTGTTTTTTATAAGTACGAAATTTGAAATATACAACATTTTGGTTTTCAATAATTAAATATAGTAGTCACTCGATTTTAAATATAAACCAAAGTTCATAAGAAAAAATTAATCAATTCCTACCCAATAATTATTAATAAGAGAGTGATGTTGCAATTTCGTTTGCACTGAAATATAATCATCAAATATTTCCCTCATTATAAACTAATTCCATAGTTTTACATTTATATATAACTTACTTGCATATATAATACTAAAGTAGATTGTGAATTATTTTAATGTAACTTATTTCATTAAACTCCAGCAACTTTATTATTTATTTTTTTACCATTTATAAAGTTTTTTGTTGTTTTTTTATTTATTTTAACTTAAAAATTTTGTCTCTCTATTTAATTAAACTACTATATATTGAAAATTTGTATTACAGGGAGAGAAAAATCATTCATCGCAATAATTGTTATAATTGGTTTTTTTTATAATTTCAATATTGAAATTAAAATGAATTATTTACTAATAACAAAAATAGGTTAAAAATCATTCTTTATAATAATGTCACTAAATCTATTAACTCTTAATAATTTATAAAACTTTTGTCAATAATTATATCAACAAATTTTTTTAATGACTTAATTTGAAATATCAAATATTTTTATAAAACATTAAAAAATGAATTTATATTTTAAATTAGATATACAATCATTATAATTAATATTTATTTTTAATTATAATAACTATCAATAATATTTTAATAAAATATATTCATACATCGCAAGGTTGTAGTTTAAAATATAATGGTGACTATCCGACCTCAACGCCAATAATGACAAATTTTATATTTATTTTAATTTTTAGTTTTTTTTTAAATTAAATTACTGATTTTTATTATTTTTTATCGGCCGTAAGCCGTTTTTTTTAATAGCCAATTGATATAAGAAATCGCACTAGGGATGCAACCCTTACAACCAAAAACTCTAATTAGAGTTGGAACTATTTAGAGGTAGCTTATACCAATCATAAAAAATAAACCTAGAATTTAGATCACTATTACACAACCATCTCCAAGAATAGAACATAATGTTGGAAATTACCACTTCAAAGCTAAAAGGAGCATTTTCGAAAATAATAGCATTTCTCATTAGCCAAATACTCCAAATTAGAGCCAACCAAATAAGATTGATTTTTGCTCTATTCTTGGCATTTTTCACCTTCTCTTGAATGCAACCAAAACTCTTGAATTCTTCAAAATAAAACTCTTGAGTTCTTTCCCAAACCGCTTTCGAAACTAGACATTGAAAGAAGAGGTGTTCTGTAACACCCTTCTAAACCCGGCGGCAATTTAAATAAATAATCAAAGTAAAAACATGAACACAAGGGTGCCACAATTATTTAAAACAATTAAACCAACTATGGTCAAAGTCATGCTTCATTAGGAAACGATTTACCAAAACATAATCATGTTTATCATAGCGGAATAAGAAACATCGTCAATACAACCAAATGGAAATATAATCCAACACCAAATAAAATAGAGTAATCTCATAAAACTCTATAACTATCGTTCCCCGGTATTACAAGATCAGAGCATGACCGACACGACCCAACATAAACAGATAAACTCTACGAGTCATCCTCACAGAGCACTAATGCCGCTACTCCTCAATCTGAAAATGACAACATGTAAGGGTGAGTCTCATTCTCAATTAGTAAATATTATGCAATTCATAAGCAACAAGCATCATAATATACCGTTCACCTAATTATATATATTCAGATTCACAACTATTATTCATCAATTCATACAAAATAGATTACACCACATAACACAAAAATTCATTCAATCATGATATAACATGATGCATATGACACAACTGACACTATGCATGTAGTACCAATAAACTGTGGAATCAATCCACCTGACCGATCTACGCCTCATCGAGATACGGCCCACCGACACAAATTCCGCACAATGGGAATTATGTCCACCATCGATCCAAACATCACCAGGATCCATCACCGAATGCAAATGAATGAATGAACACACATAACATACTTAAAACATCACCGACCACGATGAATAACTCATCTCAACACCACATCACCGAATAAGTATGTACATGTTTTCAACATCATTAAATAGTCATGCATTCATCACAATCATAATAATAATCATAGTCAATTCATCACCACATCAAATACATTCTCACACCTATTTCACATGCACACAATGCTTAATTCTCAACAAGTAATTAAATCGAGGTTTAAAGAAATAAAGTCGGCCACTACCCATATTCATCGTTCATCATATAAAACATTTAATTACTTGCACAACGCCCAAAATGGCACTAAGAAAGGATACACGGATCAAAAGATACGCTATTTTAAAGTTTAGAAAAATTCCCGCACAGCAAGGTTCGCTTAGCGGACCATTAGCGACGCGAGGCAGAAGCAAACTTCCTTCAGACCTCCGCTCAGCGGACCACCAGTGACCTTCAACAGAAGCTAACTAGGTCGGGTCCTCCGCTTAACGGACCCCCCTCCGCTTAGCGGACCTACGATTTTACCAATTCTAGGTCTGCGATAGACCCTGCGATTCCACCTATTTTCAGTCCAAAATCGAGTTTAAACAGCATATACAGGCATACAATCATCATACATTCAATCATACACCACCAAACATCATTTAAACTCATTATTAACCAATAGATCATACAAATTGCATCAATTCAATCCAAACTATAACACCCTAACCTAACAATCCCAATATCTAATTGAGCCAAACCATACATCAATCTACCTATCACTCAAGATCACATAAGAGATACTAAAAGGAAGAGTCCCCCCTTACCTCGATGGATGTTCTTGAGTTGATCTTTGAACTTTGGGATTTTCCTCCTTCCTTTGCTCTTCTCACTTCTACGATAAACTCTTTTTCTCCCAAACCTTCTCTTGCTCCTTTATTTTCTATTTTCCTCAATAATAAAACAATAATATAATTAGGACTAAGTGTAGAGCTTTTTACTCCATACACCCACTAATTACACCTCACACCCCCAGAAGTCCATTATTCTCTTCTTATTCATTTACTCCATTATTTTCAAAATATTCATAAACTAAATTTTAATTAAATAATTAACCAAAATTCAATTTATCTAATAATTTAAAAATACGGGTGTTACATGTTCCGATGTTTCCGGGTGATTAGAGCAAAATAAGCAATCGAGAGAAGTGAAATTAGACAATCCTCTATGAGCCAAAAGATATTTTAGAGGAAGTCTATTGATAAAAAATCTCCAAGAGAAAATATTTATCTTTTTCGGAATATTAACCTTCCAAATGACGTCCAACATTTTAATTGTAGAAGTTGGCCAAGCTAAGTCCTTAGCATTTGACACCACCCTTGAAACACTACCAACCGGAAAACAACCGTTAGGAGTTAATTTCCAATGAAAATCATCAAAGTCGGAGTTATCCGGAGAAATGCCATTTAATAACTCCTTTAAACCCCTCAATTGGGAAGCCCAAACCGAATCTCTCCCATTAGTTGCCAGGAGAGGATTAATTGAGCCCAGAGGTACCAATCAATCATTTCCAAAAATAACATCAATGTTCTAAGAAAAATCTCCTTTGTTCCAAGAGATCGCCTCACTAACCGCACATAGCTTATTGGTTGAAAGATCGAACAAGTACGGGAAAGAGGTACTAATATTTTGATCACCCAACCAACAACTATGACAAAAAAAATATTGTTACCTTTCTTGAACTCACAATTGACCCAATCGGAAAAGTCTTCATCGGAGCTCTCCTCCTTGAAATCGTTAAGGATGACATCCTTCCACCAACTAGAGTCTTCACGATTTAAAGTTTCTGCGCAAGAGGCTAACACTTTGAATTTTGGATTGTGGTATCTCAAAAGTAGAAATTTGCTCCAAATTGATTTATCCTCTTTCAAGATTCCTGTTGGCTGGAGATTTCGTTTAGAGGAAATATTCTTTGAAGGATTAGAATTCGAAGAAAGATGGTTACTGATGACCATTTTTAAGATTAAAAATGGCTACTGATGGCCATGTTTCGAGGATGTTGTTTGAGTTGGAGTGAAGATGGTTAGAATCGGAGCTAATTCGAAGTGAGTTATCTTTAAGACTTAAACGTTTTGCGAAATACGAAGGGTACTGAAGCTTAACGTGTTTTCGTGACATTCTTGGTTCTGATCATGTTGCCACGCGTCGAAAGAGGATTCAGGCGGGAGGATTTGAATTTCGAAGTAGTCTGTGTAACCGAACCAGGACAGATGGCATCCTAGGGATTCTTGTGAGCAATGTGGCATCAGATTAGTGTAGGACCGTTAGGGTCGAAATTAGTATAAATAAGGGTCTTAATGTTAGGATTCCGTGTGTTCATTTTGTACAAATCACTCACAAATTACTCAAGTATCAGGTGTTTAGAGAACGAGTTCGCTGAGAAATGTACGTATGACACCAACACCATTTTAAATACATTTGTATCTTTCTTTATTCAAGTATCTTTTCAATTCCTTTATTTTCTTCGTTTAACTTTCATTTCGAAACAACTTTACGTTTCTGCATTTAACATTCTAGCACGTTATATTCTTGCACTTTACATTTCTGCAATCTACACGCTTTTATTTATGTTTTCTTTGTCGAAAGTCATATTAACATGTATAACAAGTGTTGTTTCAAGTGAATAGTCATACGATCATATCACAAACAAGTTTTCTTAAAGTCAGAACAAACAAATATGAACCAAATCATATCGAAAGACAATTGTTTGACTATGTCCTAGGATCAATCTAGTCGATCCTGCGAGTAACCAAAGTATATTTTATAGTTTGGAGGACTAGCGGTTGTTTACCGGAAATCACCGTAAACAAATTGGGACTCCCAGTGGGACCGTGTCAAACAGATTGTTATTAATTGATTGTTTTGTTTTGTCTAGAAAATATCAAGACCTTGTATGAACCTTAGGAACGGTAAATTAACCAACAGTGCACAGCTGATTCCTAAACGAAGGTACAACAAGAAAATGGTCAATGTGGCTAGTGGAGGGGGAGATCAAGATCCCCCACAGGGGTCAGGAACAGTAGCGGCAAATTCTACGCACGTTTCGACTTCTACTCAAGGAGCGCAGGATATACCGGGTTCGACAGGATCTGCACCCATAGGTAGTTCCCAGACTGTACCCGAAAATACTTCAGGGACAACAGGGACTGTTCCAGTCTCGAGTTCGACTACCGTGCCTCCACTTACAGGCGCAAGCGAGATACCACCTTTCTCGACAAATGCCGCAAGTCAATTATTTACCCCAGGACCATCATCCGCTTTAGAAGGTTGGAGACCCAACAACCCATATGGAATGCCATATTCATACATGGTAGGATTACGAGAAACAGGGCCTACATACACTGCGCCTAACCCAACGGCGTTTTCGCCTAATGTCGGTTCGATAAGTCGAAACGCATAAAACACTGGTTTCTCTACCCAAATACCTCCCTTAACCACCAATAGTCAAGCGGCATTTTGACAGGAAATGGATTCAAGTAACCATGATATGTTAGGGGTCATTGCTAGAGAATTGGGGTCGATCTTTAACCCGTTAGCAACAAACATTGCCAGGACTAACCAAGAGAATGTAGAGACATATCAAAAAATATCATCACAAATAGGACGAATGGCGGATTTCTTAGGAGTCCCGCAAAATAGGCGAAGAAACAACCAATCAACCTATCAGGAAAGGGACCCAGTTCTAGAACAAATTCGAACCGCAGTGCCGCCATCTAGGCCAGCGCCAGTCAAACGAAACCAAGTGGTAGATTTAGAAACTCAAAATCAAACGACTAACGTTGGTCGACAAGCAATTCCCCAGCAACATCCTAGAGTAGTTGTAGTGGGAAGAGACGAACATCCTGACGAAGTTGTGCATAGGGTTAGGAGAGACAATTTGGCAACAGAAAACAATCTCACTGCCATGATAGAGAGAATAATGGCTAACAATGGTCTTAATACTGGACTTCAACGTCCAAACTACACGTCCCCCATACCCGAATATATTATGCAAACAGAATTACCAAGAGGTACCAAGGTACCCAAATTTACGAAGTTTTCAGGGGACACTAGTGAATCAACGGTGGAACACATAGCCAGATATTTGACGGAAGCAGGGGATCTAGCAGGGAACGAGGATTTAAGAATTAAATACTTCCCTAGTTCGCTAACAAAAAATGCTTTTGTTTGGTTCACTACCTTACCCCCAAATTCCATAGACGCGTGGGCACACTTGGAGAGATTATTCCATGAACAATTCTATATGGGTCAAACCAAGATAAGTCTGAAAGAATTGGCTAGCATCAAGAGGAAGTTCACGGAGCCTATAGATGATTACTTAAACAGGTTCCGTTTGTTGAAATCAAGATGCTTCACGGTTGTCCCAGAACATGAATTAGTCGAAATGGCTGCGGGCGGTCTAGATTATTCAATCAGAAAGAAACTAGATACCCAATACCTAAGGGATATGGCCCAATTGGCAGACAAGGTTCGACAAGTCGAACGACTAAAAGCAGAAAAGGCCAGAGCAAATAAAAGTTACAGGAAGGAGAGGGTAGCATACATTGAAGCTGAAGACGTTGACGGCGAATCTTTCGAAGATTCATACAGCGTGGAAGAGGCCGAAATAGATCTAGCTGAATTAAAAGAAGCACCACCTTATTCTTGCAAATTACTCACCCCTTCTAATGGAAAAAATCCAGTAGAGACTGATAAAAACGATAGATTTCCTAAGAAAACTTATACATTTGACGTCACTAAATGTGACGAGATATTTGATTTGTTAGTAAAAGATGGCCAGGTGATAGTGCCTCCCAATTCCAAAATTTCTCCATTAGAGCAACGGAAGAAGCGAGGCTTTTGCAAATATCACGGTTTTTTAGGCCATAAAACTTGCCAATGTTTTCTTTTCAGGGATCTAATTCTGAATGCTATCAAGGATGGACGTCTGAAATTCGCTGATAAAACCAAAAATCATATGAAGGTTGACACAGACCCTTTGAGTGTTGCTGACACTAACCTGTGTGAACCACTTGACGTCAACATGGTGGAAGTATCTGAAATTGATGTACAGGTTGGAGAATTACAAAGGCAAAAATCCTATGTCTAGATCCCAATGGAGAAGGCACCAGAGGATGAAGAAGGCCCAAAGGGAATATAAACCAAAGGAGATCGGAGAGTCTAGTAGTAACCAAATCCCAACGCAGGGGGCAAGGACAAGTAAACCTCCAGTGGAACGCAAGTTATTCGATTCTGAAAATGAGAAAGTAGAAGAAAAGATGCATTCCAGCCCATGGAAAGAAGACGATAGGATGACAAATGATTTCGACTCAGACGGAGTATCATCTATAAACCTCAATTGCAATGTTGTGTCAGTACTCCCTCATGAGTTTAATCAAGAGACGGAAGCTGAAGATTGTGAGGAAGCTGATGCAGAAGAGATGGCAAGACACATACCTGTGTGTTATTATGTGCTAAACAACGGGGCAGTCGAAGAACAGAATGCCTTCTTCGAGAGACCGGATGAAGGTATGAGAAACCATCTAAAACCACTCTACATAAGGGCTAAGATTGAAAATGTTGGCATTAACAAAGTCCTAGTACATGGGGGGGGGGGGGCAGCGGTGAACCTAATGCCCCAATACACGTTGAAGAGAATTGGTATGTTCGATACTGATATAAGGCCACATAACATGGTCTTGTCTAACTATGAAGGCAAAATAGGGAAAACTTTAGGAGTCATTAAAGTGAGTTTAATTGTGGGTTCGGTCACAAGGCCAACGATGTTCATGGTGATACCAGCAAAGGCGAATTACAATCTTTTACTAGGAAGAGAGTGGATCCATGAAGTTGCTGCAGTGCCTTCGACAATGCATCAAAGATTAACCATTTGGAGGGAAGATGGCATAGTAGAAAACATTGAAGGAGATCAGAGTTACTACATGGCCGAAGTTAATCAAGTCAATAAAACCAGTTTCGACAGGAACTTGGCGAACATAGGACCTTGCCATACTGCTGAAGATATATACACTCCGAACAAGAATGCTTTATACTATTTGTCTTTACACCCAAATGGATTCCAATGGAATAGAGAAATAATTGACGGTCCAGAAGATACCGCACCAATAGACCATTTGCCAACGATACGGCCAACAGGCTGGGATGACGACGTTGATGATGTCTGAATCATCTTTCTTCGAAAGGATTTCGGCTTACATAGCCGAGAACAAAAGAAAGACGGCTCTCGAAGCCGAATTATCAAACATGACTGTCGATACAGTTCAAAGAGAGGCAGAAACGACGGGTTCTGGGGTACATTCGATCCCTCAATTCCTTGAAGACACAGTTCAAGCCGAAAAGATCTCGGGTGAAGAGTCGAGTCAAAGGCTGGACACAATCTACGATGAAGAACCCTTGGGATTCGAGAAAGACCCAATGGCGTCAAATGTAAAAATGTTAGCCCAAGATCCACTTGAAGAAGTAAATCTTGGAGACGGAGATCAGAAGAGGGTAACATACGTCAGTGCAAAATTAGAGCCAGTTTTGAAATCAAGAGTCATCGCATTATTAAAAGAAAACAAAGATTGCTTTGCATGGGATTACGATGAGATGCCTGGTTTAGGGCGAGATTTGGTCGAATTAAAGCTGCCCATAAAGGAAGGAAAAAAGCCCATCAAGCAAACTCCTAGGAGGTTCGCACCGGAGATTCATTCGAAGATCAAAGCAGAGGTCGAGAGACTTCTACGATGCAAGTTCATCAGAACTACAAGGTATGTTGAATGGATTGCTAATATTGTGACTGTTATTAAAAAGAACGGTTCATTAAGAGTATGCATAGATTTTCGTGATCTGAATGCAGCAACGCCTAAGGATGAATATCCCATGCCTGTGGCAGAAATGCTAGTAAATTCAGCCGCAGGCTTCGAATATCTAAGTATGTTGGATGGATATTCTGGGTATAACCAGATCTTCATTGCAGAAGAAGATGTGTCCAAAACAGCTTTTCGTTGCCCAGGGGTAATAGGCACCTACGAATGGGTTATAATGCCTTTTGGTCTAAAAAATGTTGGGGAAACTTATCAAAGAGCAATGAATTCTATATTCCATGATTTTATAGAAACTTTCATGCAAGTATACATAGATGACATTGTTGTAAAATCTGTTTCAGATTACAGTCATCTTGACCATCTTAGCCAATCATTCGAAAGAATGAGAAAACATGGCTTAAAGATGAATCCCCTTAAATGTGCTTTCTTTGTGCAGGCTGGAGATTTCCTGGGCTTCGTAGTCCACAAAAAGGGAATAGAAATTAATCAGAATAAAACAAAGGCTATTATGGAAACAAATCCTCCATCCACGAAGAAAGAACTACAGTCTTTACTAGGAAAGATAAACTTCTTGAGAAGATTTATCTCTAACTTGAGTGGACGCACGCAAGCTTTTCCCCCCTTACTTCGACTCAAGCAAGGAAGGTTTGAATGGCATGCTGAACATCAGGAAGCTTTTGAAAAAATCAAGCAATATTTGATGCATCCACCAATATTATCTCCCCCAAATGGGAAGAAGCACATGCGCCTATATATTTCAGCGTCAGATAATACAATAGGTAGCATGTTAGCTCAAGAAGACGACAATGGCATCGAAAGAGCCATTTATTACTTAAGTAGAGTACTCAACGATGCAGAGACTAGGTATAGCGCAATAGAAAAACTCTGCCTTTGTTTATATTTCTCTTGTATCAAACTCAAGCATTATATAAAGCCAGTTGATGTTTATGTTTCGTCTCATTGTGATGTTATCAAACATATGCTATCAAAACCAATATTGCATAGTCGAATTGGCAAATGGGCTTTAGCCCTTACTGAGTACTCACTGATATTTCAACCTCTTAAGGCAATGAAAGGTCAGATTGTATCAGATTTCATTGTTGACCATGCAGTGGTTGAGAACCCTCAACAATATGTAGAATTGAAGCCTTGGAAGTTATACTTCGATGGTTCAACCCATAAAGAAGGAACTGGCGTTGGAATACTAATAATTTCTCCTGATGGAATTCCAACAAAGCTCAAGTACAAGATTGAAGGTCCCTTATGCTCCAACAACGAAGCTGAATACGAAGCACTGATCGCTGGACTTGAAGCTTTGTTAGAATTGGGGGCAACCAGAGTCGAAATTAAAGGAGACTCTAAACTAGTGATTAAGCAATTGACGAAAGAATACAAATGTATCAAAGAGAAATTAATCATGTATTTTGTCATAGCAAATAGGCTGCTTAAAAAATTTGAATATGTGGAGTTAAATCACGTCTCAAGGTTAAATAATCAAGAAGCGAATCATTTGGCACAACTAGCCTTAGGATACAGGGTATCAAAAGAAAAACTAGAGGAACTGATCGAAGTAAGAGGCAAAGCAATGGCCACCAAGCTTTCCCCAAGTGATCTGGAGAACTCACAATTAGGTTTCGCTAACAAAGAGGAGTTTGAAGTTTTAAATATAGACTCTTTAGCAGACACAGATTGGAGGAGTCCAATTGTGAACTATTTAAAAGATACTTCGATAGACACGGATAGAAAGGTAAAGTATCGAGCCTTATCATACTTCCTGATGGGAAACAAAATGTTTAAGAAAACTCCTGAAGGAGTTTTGCTAAAGTGTCTGGCTGAAGCGGAAGCATATTTGGCCCTCTCAAATGTACATAGAGGAGCATGTGGTGCACACCAAGCGGGGCACAAAATTAAATGGCTTTTGTTTCGATATGGAATGTATTGGCCCTCTATGTTAAAAGATTGCATAGAATTTGCAAAAGGATGTCAAGAATGTCAAGAGCATGCAGGTATTCAACATGCTCCTGCAAATGAATTAAATTCAATAATAAAACCATGGCCTTCTAGAGGTTGGGCACTAGACTTAATTGGGGAAATTCACCCCAAGTCTTCTAAAGGTCAGAGATATATCTTGGTAGGAATAGACTACTTCACAAAATGGGTCGAAGCGATACCACTTGCAAATGTGGATCAGGAGGCTGTGATTGAGTTTATTCAAAGACACATTATATACAGATTCGGAATCCTGGAAAGTATAACCACAAATCAAGGATCAGTGTTTACTGGGCGAAAGATGCAAGATTTCGCCAAATAAATAGGGTTCAAGTTGTTTACTTCTACACCTTACTACGCTCGGGCAAATGGACAAGTTGAAGCAGCAAATAAGATAATAATTGGTCTCATAAAGAAACACGTAGGGAAAAAACCTAAGAGTTGGCATAAAACTTTGGACCAAGCACTCTAGGCCTGTCGAACATCGCCAAAAGAAGCTACAAACACTACACCTTTCCAATTGACATTCGGACACGAAGCAGTGCTCCCAATTGAGATATACTTGCAATCAGTCCGGATCCAAAGACATGGAGAAATTTCTCCAAACATATATTGGGAATTGATGATGAACGAATTGGTGGATTTGGACGAAGACAGACTTTGAGCGTTGGAAATGATAAAAAGACAGAAAGAAAGGGTGTCCAGAGCATATAATAAAAAGGTGAAAGGTAAAACATTTATTAATAATGACTTAGTTTGGAAAGTTATTTTGCCTATAGATCGAAAGAATCAGGTTTTAGGTAAATGGTCCCCACACTGGGAAGGACCCTTTCGAATTTTAAAAGTATTCTCAAATAACGCTTATGAGATAGAAGAGTTGGCATAAGATCGCAGGATCTTAAGAGTGGACGGGAAGTATCTGAAAAGATACAAACCAAGCATGCACGAAGTAAAAATTGCAAAAACGTAGATATTCAAAGTATGCTACGTAGGCCAAAATGGTTGAACAAGCACCAAAATGGCTTCGTGTTCAAGCAAGATATGTGGTAAATAAAGTAAGAAGACAAAGCAATGTCAAAATATATTTTATTAAGATTAGAAGAGTACATTCATTTTGGAAAATTGTGTTTCCACGAACAACAAAGGCTACAGAAATAGAAGCATACTAGAGGCTATCAAAAGGAGCATTCAAAAAATTTTGGACAATAAAACTAAGACCTATAACACCTCCATCAAAGCCTCAAACAACGCACCCTCTAATTGATCCTTTGTTTTATACCTTCCAAACATAGCAGGGGCAAGCTTTTTGCTTCGAAGAGATCTAGAGATCCTAACTTACGCATTCTTCTCACTATACCTTTTTTGAGAAACATGTAGGACAACAACCTTCCATAAGGAAGACATGTCACTACGCCTTGACGAGAGGCGGCCATAGCAACAGCTTCAACAAGTTGCTTGAAGATCAGCAATGGAAAGTTGATTTTCCTTCCCCGGAGAGCACAGAGTATGAACTCCAGATCTTCCATCATGATGCTGTCTTGATCATGGTTTCGTGGACGAAAGTTTCCCACTAAAAGTTGGTGCCAAATCTTAATGATCTTAGCGCTAAAGAGATCATTAGCCATGAGGTCCCTCAAGACATCAGAGGTAGTCATGTTAATGGTGTTATCATCAAACGCTTCTCCAAAATTATCACACCTCAGCAGTTCAGAGATGGTTGAGGGAGTAATGGTAATATGAGCCCTTCGAACCTGAGACACAATGGTGGTTCTCCCTTCTGGATCTATGCGGAGTGCGCCAATATTGATGTGGTTTTCATCGAACTCCTCCTCAGAGAGTTTGAATTCCTTTTTGATGCAGGACCGGATGGTAACGTAAGTCAAAGGTTGCGCCATTTTGAGGAAGAGAGTACAAGAGGTTTTATCAAATTCTGTATTTAAAAGAGTATAAGGGGGAGAAAGGAAACTTTGATAAGAGTTTGGTGAGAGAATGAAAGAATGAGTAGAATGCCAAGCCTTATATAGAATATGTTGGCCATAAAAGAACGGTTTATCTTTTAAGTGTTGATTGGACTGCGTTTGGTATCCCCAAGAGAAGTTATGGCCTTCTTCGTTTCCCACCTTGGAAGTTGGAGTGTAATCATTTTGAAAACTGATACACGCACGTCTCAAATAGACGTTTTGAAAAAGTGATGTCATCATTTAATGATGGTTACAGCTAGGGAAGTGGAAACGTCAAGTCTAGGCTTGAGAGGCTGAGAAGAGTAGTCATGTCACGTGGGTACATTATTAAAGTCATTATGATAATAAAAATAAATTTTGACAATTTTTAGGAATTGTTAAAACGCTACTCGTGACAATTACAGAATCTGATGTATGGAAAATGGAAAGACAAAATTGTATATACATTCCTGGGGAAGTTTGATCACAAAATAAAAAACTAAGTACGAAACGCGGAAGGATAGTACAAGGTTCAAAGTAATTAATTAAAGTCCCTAGGAAGGTTATCTTTCATCTTCGAATATTGAGATTCCCATAAAGACATACGACGTTTGATTAATGCCTGTTAACTTTTCAGTTCCTCGATTTCTAGCACTAGCTTTTGTGCCGTCTCGAAGTGTCAAATCCCTAACTGCGCCACTTCAGTCAATTCTTCCTGATGGGTTTGTTGGATTGCTTCCTGACGAGACTGGGCTTTCTTTATCTTCTCTTTGAGGAGTTTAATTTCTTGTTTCCAGGATTCGATATTCGCTTCACAAGCTTCATATTCTTTCTGGTTCTTCGAACGTTCAAGCTTAAGGGCGTCAGCCTTTGTTGTTGCATCATTAGCAGCTTTCCACGAAGAACTATGAGAAGTCACCTTTGTTGTGAGTTGTTCGTCAACATTTCGTTTTCGAAGAATATCAGATTGAAGCTAATCGATCAGAGGACTCAGCGAAACAATCACTTGTGAAATTTCCTCTGAGACCAGAAGTAAATCCACTTTCTTCAAAAGATTGTTTAAGCTATAACAGCTGGTAGAATCCTTGCTTAGAACTTCAATGAGGTTGGTTTCAAAGAACTTCTCCCTTATTTAAAGAAGGATATTAGGAATATCATCCTTGTCACCGTTCCCTGCCAGGACAATAGAAGAAGCTTCAAGCCCGACGGGCGAAACGTTATCAACACTCATCGTGGTCTTGAGGAAGCTTACGGGATCAGTTTTCTTGAGTTGCTATAGTTCTGAAGGAGTAAGCATTGTTGGGGCCTGCTTCGAAGTAGCCACAGGAGTAACTATAGTCCCGAAAGTCGAAGTTTCATGAGGACCAGGGGTAGGAAAATTGGAAGTTTCCTCCGCAGCATCATGTTCAGAAATAGTATCTTCGCTGCCAGTTGGTTGTCCGACTACATTATCACTATCCGAACATTGAAGATTTCCCTCCATATTTTCATCTTGACGAGTAGGTGGAGAATCATCATTTGAATGGCTTTCTTCAGCAGGCACATTTGGAATGATAGTTGCAAGGGGCTGAGCGTCTTCGATAACCGGAGAAAGCACAAGAGATTTGTGTCGAGGAACACCTGTGTTGAACGGTTAGAATTGATCAAAATGGAAAGGTTGCAAGAAATTCATCTGTCATTAGAAATACAAGACGCTTACCTTGAATATTGTCAAGATCAATGTTGAGACTTAAGGTTTTGAGATCAGAAGTATTTGTGCCCATATCATCCTACATTTATAAGGGATAGTACTAGTAGCCTTTAAGGGTGATTCATCAGAAGATACCTTATCACTCGATGAAGTAAGCTTCGAAGTCCCAGATCCTTTTTCTTTGGTTAAAGGGGTGGCAATTTTCTGTCTTTTCTTTGTTGCTTGTCTAGTACGAGGAGGAGATTTATCTTCGTCATCTGAAGCAGCTGTCTGAGGAATTTTTCGCTTCGAAGGTGCTGGAGGCTTCGAGCTCTGAAGATGCATATTAAACCAAGTGA
This sequence comes from Vicia villosa, assembly GCF_029867415.1. Taxonomy (NCBI): domain Eukaryota; kingdom Viridiplantae; phylum Streptophyta; class Magnoliopsida; order Fabales; family Fabaceae; genus Vicia; species Vicia villosa. Next base: position 51,494,968 of record NC_081186.1, read on the forward strand.
GTAGTATTCAGAAAAAAATTGCACAAATTCGAAAATAAGGTGTATATGTACCGTGGGTTTCTTGCCAGTGGTGACAAAATCACTCCCACTTGTCTTGGTGCTCCTCGAAGCTCCAGAACCCTTCTGTACAGAGGTCTCCTTGATACTTTTCTTTCGAGTAACAGCTGTGAACAAAATAGGAATCAGTATTTCAGTGAAAAAGGAAAAGTTAGTCGAAGGATTGTTAAACCCCAACCTTCAGGTATTGGAGTCAAGACGCGGACGTGCTCAAGACCTATATGAAGATGCCATTCGAAAGTGTCCAGGGTATGCTTAGTCGGGACCACTCATTCAGCGTGTTTTTTAGATTGTTCCTAAAGGATTTTAATGGCATTCCCACACACAAACCAGTCTGGAAAAGGGGGGCTTAAAGCCACACCAAAATCAGCACTAGGTAGTGGAGGAAATTTTGGAGGATTAAGTTCAAAAGCCACTTCATAATGTAGTTCAGGTCGAACAGACGTGGGCAATTTCAACTTATCCAGTTTAGCATAAAACTTTTCACGTAAAATGACCACAGCCTCACGAACGGTCTGACTAAGATCATCAGGCTTGTAGATAGTTGTAACTCGGTTTTTTGAGGCGAACTGACTCCTAGCTCTTTTTTATTTTTGATTTTTTTTTTATTTTTTTGCAAGAGTCGCCACCGACTTTTATTTTATCCAAATAGGAAAGGCATAAAAGAACAGGAAAGACCTTTTGACAGATTTTGGGTTCGGGGGGTTGGTTATACAAAGGGAAGGTTTTAAGCACCCTTTGTATCCATGGTTATCCATGGGCTCTTAGTTTTGCTTAGATCACTTTTGCTCTTGTTTGATTTTTAAAATAAGCTCGGCAAGACATTAAGCCTTGTGCCTACATACCTCCTCGGTGCAATGGAGAAGTCAGAGCTAATGTAGTTCCGCTGAAAAGGGAAAACGGTTTTTAAAAAAATGAATAAACACTTTATCATCGTCGGAGAGAAATACTCGGCCATTGATCTTGAGCATGAGAACAAATGAGTTCTTTGCATCGCTAATGAAAGAAGGGCTCCAACTCGGATAAAATCAACGAGTATGCCACTAGCTCTCTCACGCAGAAAAGATCTCATTATATCAATCAATTTCAAAATCGTGGGGTATCGCAACTCACTACAACAATTAATCGTGTCTAAACTTTTACAGAAAAGCCACTAAGGGCAAAAGACATTTTTAAGAAAGGATTTTTAAAAGAGGTTTTACAAACATAAGAAGATTTTGGAAAAAGGGAGAAGATTTTGAAAATTTAAGAAGTGGGAGGAGATGAAGAGGCTATCCTAGTGCTTAAAATAAAAGTTTAAGGAGAGAATGATCTGACCAAAATAAGAAACCAACAGTTGACCGACGCATCACCACTTGGGGATCCAGATGAACTTATTATCTTTAGCACCACTTTGCATTAAGCACATTAAAATTCTGATGAAAATCGGGCAGAGTAACGGACGTTTTCGGGTAAAATCCTTATCTCAATGCCTCGGAATTAACCATCAAGGACTTTCAAGGAAATACCTGCATACACAAACAGACAACAATCCAATGCCAGACAGATAGAACAACCATAGAGTAATAACAGAATAAGGGTCCAGAGGCACTAAGTCCATAAGTCCGAATCTCCAAAATGCTAGGGATAGTAACCAGTAGTCCAAGAGAGAACCTTAAGCGTTTTTTTTAGATTTTTGTTGTTTATTAGTGTTTTCGCATAAAAGTAAAGTATGGTCCAAGTGGACAAAAAGAAAATAGCGGAAACATAAACATAGCGTCCAAATGGACAAAGAGAAAATGGCGGAATATAAACGTCCAAATGGACAAAGAGAAAATAGCAGAAATATAAATAATATGTCCAAATGGACAAAGAAAAAAAAATAGCAGAAATATAAATAATATGTCCAAATGGACAAAGAAAAAATAGCAGAAATATAAATAATATGTCCAAATGGACAAAGGAAAAATACCAGAAATATAAATAATATGTCCAAATGGACAAAGGAAAAATAACAGAAATATAAATAATATGTCCAAGTGGACAAAGAAAAAATAACAGAAACATAAATAATATGTCCAAATGGACAAAGAAAAAATAACAGAAATATAAATAATATGTCTAAGTGGACAAAGAAAAAATAACAGAAACATAAATAATATGTCCAAATGGACAAAGAAAAAATAACAGAAACATAAATAATATGTCCAAATGGACAAAGAAAAAATAACAGAAATATAAATAATATGTCCAAATGGACAAAGAAAAAATAACAGAAATATAAATAATATGTCCAAGTGGACAAAGAAAAAATAACAGAAATATAAATAATAAATAATAAAATAAAGCATAAAGCAAGAAATATAAAGAACAATATAATAAAATGCGATAAATAATAAAATAAAGCATAAAGCAAGAAATATAAAGAACAATATAATAAAATGTGGAAATTAAAGTCAATTGTTAGTATGTTAAAGATAACCATCTTGAAACTTGTCAAGTATGTTATCAAAGTTAGTAATAAAGATTGATGGTGAGTGAAGGATGTTCTTGGATTTAAATTCAATGGAACTTTATCAGAAGCTTGATAAAATCATAGCGACTACACGATAAAATTCCATAAGTCTTAAATCAACCGCATACAATTCTCTTCCATGTTTGATCTTTTTTTATTCCAATTCAAGACAAAGAAAAAGATAAGAAATAATATCAAATAATATACAAAAATAAATATAAAACAAATTAAGCTTAATATTTTTTGTGATTTTCTTGGAATTGATTTTAAGTTAATCAACAAACTAATTAAACAAATAATTATACAAATAATTAAACTTAACAAGAAAAATATTATTTTATATGTCAAAAAATATAAACCTAAATCTAAAAGGAAAATATTTTTGGAGTTTTTTGATTGGTTAAAAATAATTAAAAAGCAATATTTACATAATTACTAATTAATTAAGCAATATAAATTAATTATGAAAAGAAATAAAATATTTTTATGTTAAAAATTAAATAAACATTTTATCAACTTAAAACTAAAATTAAAACATTTTTTTTTGAGAAATTGAAAATATGCATAAATATGGAGTTTTTAATTCATGAACTCCTAACACTACTACATATTAAAAATTACATTGTACTTACTCTATGATGTCCCAAGAGTGGAATAGAGTGATTGAAATTGATTGAAAGTGGCTATTTGAATGAGCCTTGATTTTTACAAGTTTCTTGAAACTTTTGAAAAATATAAAACTTATGCTATGCTTTTGGAGTGTGTTGTTGTTCTTCTCTTGTTTCTCCCTTTTTTTCCCTCCTCTTGAATGAAGAAAATGAAGTTCTATTTATAGGCAAAGAGTTTGATCTTGGAAGCCTTGCAAGTGGAAATTGTCATGATTGATTTTGTGGAAAAAATATGATAATGGAATATTTTCAATGAGTGTATTTCTTAACCATGGTTAAAACACTCAAGTATTATTCTCTTCAATCTTGCAATAATATATTTAAGCATCTTGAATTGGTCTTGATTGGCAACCATAAGCATCTTTGATAATATCTTTGAATTATCTCACTTTAATTAAACTTTAAATGAATAAAATTTAATTAAAATGAAATAAAAATGTCATGAATCATGGATGGGTCGTGGATGCCCTTTAAACATATGAGAATCAAGATTGAATCACAAAAGAATTGGCCTTTTTGAAAAAAAATAAAATTTTGGTCATTACTTGTTTCATGCATTTTTCCAAAAAAGGTCAACTTCATCAAGGCATATCTCCCTCAATTTTGATCCTATGAAAGTGTTCTTTAACTTTTTGGAAAGCCCAAGATGTCCTCTACAAGCCACTTTGGAAGCGTTTTTGCATTTGGAGAAGTTATCTTGATGATATGGGCTTTGAAAAAAAAACTGCTTTTTGTTGACTTTGAAAATGACCTGTAATGTTTTGGCTTATATCTCTTAGGCGGAAGCATTTCTTGACCTTGGTCCCAACATCAAAGTTGTAGAGAATTGAATTTCCTTGAGAATGAGCTTTGGTTGGAATTTTTCTGATAAATTATGAGAGAGTTATGGTCGGTCAAAGTTCAGTTGACTTTTAGGTAAAAAACTCTAATTTTGCAATTTTGAGTTTTGTCGATTTCTGAACTTTTCTTGATGAATTATGATCAACCATTGATCACATGATGAATCTTTTGAAAAAATATGGATGTTGACCAAAAATTGCATTTTTTACTGTCTGTTGACTTTTTGGTCAAACTGGTCGTCTGTTGACTGTTTGAGCTGTTGACTGTGCGTCCGAGCGAATCGAAGTTTGAAAATTTGTCTGGTGGTACTTTGAGACGTATGTAGATCCATGAAATCCATTTGAGGTCTCAAAAACTCGTTCTCCTGAAAAAAAATAAAAAAACCTAGTTAGGGACTGTTTGTGTAGGAGACAGTTAGGCGTACCTGATTTTTGTGCAGTGTTGAGTCTCTGTTGACCACGTGATTATCAGAAGACTTCTAGAACAAAATCTTGGAAATTTGAAGTGCGAAAAATTGATTTGACTGATGGTACAAACACGGAGAATTGCGCTGATAGCGGGTTTGACTGGTAACTAGCTGTCCGGGTATTAACGTAACAGTTAAAGTGAAAATTCAACAGTTAAAGTTAATTTTTTCTTTTTTTGTTTTTGTTGTGTTAATGGTGAAAAATTTATTTACCTGAGCTGTTAGAAAAACACAAACATAATAAATAAATAAAATATACTGTACGCGAATGAAAATACCGATAATAACCTTGAAAAAAAATATTTAATGCACAGAAAAATAAATATTTAACACACATAATATTATCTTGATAATTAAACTACCGTACGACAGATAGTACAACATTTAATACTAACAGTACAAATATTACATAATATAATGAACAGTACGACAAACAAACGGTACATTATTTGAGAATAAAAGATACGACAAACTTTAAAAATGACGATTAATAATCCATGCTATGAACAACAGAAAATAGATGATCGGAAGTGTAACCATCGCAGGTCCGCATTTTTCAGGACTATGCAGACAGAAGAAGGACATGATCACCGTAAAAATAGTGATGACTATGAGAAAAAGTGTATCCATCCACTTCGCCATTTTTCCGGGGAAGAAGAGAAAATAATAGAAGTTTGAGAAATTTGGGAGATGAGTGAAATTTGATGTGAGAATTTATGGAAAAAATGAGGAGTATTTATAGAGTTAAAAGAGAGAGATAGAGACGTTGGAAATGGAGTGGTACCGTTGGAATAGTAGTAGGATTTGAAAAAAAGAGTATGGTAGGTTTTGAAAAGAAAAAGGGTATAGAATAAAGCTAGGATTTGATTTTGAAAAAAAAGATTTGAAAAGAAAGAAAGAGATTTTAAAAAAAAAATAATATAGTATAAAAATAAAAATTAGTGGGAAATAAAACCAAGAATAATTTAATTGTTACCAGTATAATCTGAAACCCGGACTCCGCGCCTGCAAATTTTAATTCTGCACGAACTGCGTCAGCATTATTTATCTGAAAATAAATCTCAAATAAACAGTGTATGAAGTGATAAACAGTATTTGGCGTTTATGAAAGGATAAATTTAACAGCGAACCAAAATACTGTATAAAAAAAATTCTAAAAATTGAGTATTCATAAAATCAGGATATTTATGAAATAAAAATCCAAGATTGTATAAAAATCCAAATTTTTAGACAGAAGTCTGTTGACTTCTTTTTTTGAAAAAAGAACGAGGGCGAATTTTGGGGTATAACAATAATGATCATAACACTTAGAAAATGATGGGATCTCAGAGGTCAAAAATTGGGGTGCAACAATAGTTTCAAAGAATTTTTGAAATGCTTGGATTTCTTTAATGTGAGTCGAAGTACCTTTATGGAAGTTCGCCTGCACATCAGCAAAAGCTTCAGTTAGTTCTTGAGTAAGGCTCTCAGCATCGAAGATTTGCGTAGTATAGTAATCTGTCCACCATTGATGAAAATCTATGGTAGAATAAAAAGCAGGTTCGAAAGAGACGGGAGACAGAGTGGTGATGCCAACATATTTGGAGATTTTTGACTCGTATTCATCTTCAGCTAAATGCAAAGTGTGTAGGCACATGTGATTCCTTTTATCATACAAGCATTTTGGTTTGAGTTGAACTAACCCAAATTGTCTCGAAACCAGATTTGGTTGATAACAAAGAAGACATCAGTGACTTTTTGAAGATCGAAGTTGGTTGTATAACAGCTTAGGAGTAAGGAAAGCCTCCCAAATGACCATGGATTCGGCTTGTTGGTCGGAAGAAGTTGCTGGAAATTCTCGAGTAAACCATTCAGGACCTACCTTCCTTTTTACAAAAGGAGCCATGGACGGGCTAAACTGGTAACGTTTAGCGAACATCATCACATACGCTAAGAAGGTTTCATGAAGTTTTCCCGTTTCTTCTTTTGGAGTTAGGTAAGCTAATCTGGTTCCTTCCACTGTTCGATTCTTTATAGCTGTATCTTCTTCATCCACAACACTTTTGTATGGGAGGTGAGCCTCAAAAGTGGCATTAAGCCATAATTGCAACAACCAGAAAGGACCAACAAAAAGAAGGGATCCTGTCTTATAGTTTTTGACGAGATCTGTTGCTTCACCAAGGTTCTCGTAGAGAAATCCTAAAATTAACTGGCTTAAGTTTAGCTTTTTCCTGGCATTTATCTGGTTAGCCATACAGAGATATCTCTTTGCTACTTGGATAGACCTAGAACAAAAGACACATCTCGAAAGCCAGAGTGCTAGAAATGCAATGTGTTCTTCATCAGTAACTTTCGTAGTCGTTTGAACATGGTACCTTTGAATGAAAGCAGTGTAGGTGACTGTTGCCTCATTGAACTAGATGGTATCAGTATCCATGAAGTTGGGGTCAAAGAGTTCCCCAGTTGGTCGAAGCCCGATAATGGCAGCTATATCGAAAAGAGTAGGAGTGATCATTCCGCAAGGAAGGTGGAAAGTATTGTGAGAAGCATCCCAAAAATGTACTGATGCTACTAGCATGGTTTGGTTATACTCTAAACCTGTTTTAGATAACTGAATTAGGTCATAAATCCCTAATTCTTTCCAAAATGAAGCCTTTTGCTTTTCCACTTTAGCTAGCCAAGCGTAATACAATTCATGATTTTTTGCTAAAGGGATTGACCTAAAGACTTTCACGAAATTGGTTACATAGTTTAACCTAATTTTCTCTAAGACCGAAGAAGTTTCAGTCGAGGTTTCTTCCGCGTTGTCAGGATCAGCTAAGATTGGATGACCATCTTCATCTATCTTATTCTTGCTAACTAAAGGTCTAGTTTTATAATTAGCAGGAAAAAATTTACTCAAAGACGGGTTATTTCTTCCCGGTAAAGGACCCATGAAAGCGTGAGTTTTTCCAGAAAGTTCAAAAGGGATGATTACCTGAGAAGCGTAGATAGCGCGCGCCTCTGCAGCATTTGGGTCTGGAATGTGTTCTTGATTCCCTATCTGTGTAGGATTTTTAAGTGTTTGAATAGGTTGAAGAGCATTTGAAGAAGACACCATGAGTAAATTTGATTTAAGAAATGGGTTAAACGAGACCAAAGAGGATTTTCTTTTCTGTGATGAACGCAGGAGAATAGAAGTGAAAGTTATGTGAGGGTAGAAGTTCAAGTATTTAAAGGTTTAATGGAAACCCTTTCAAATCTTTTGGGTAAAAGTCAAAAGACACGCGGCAGGCGTTGATTTAATCCAACGGCGGTCGAACAATTGTTAGCCTTACTCCTAATATATAGGAGTAATGATCATGAGGTAATGACATAACGTGGGAATGTAAGTTCTGAGAAGACATCTTTGAAAATGACAAGACGTTTTGAAAATGGAGTCATAAATGATTATGACGTTAGTCAGTTATCTTGGAACTCTAAAAAGTGAGTAAAACGAAATCTCATCATAACAAGAAACGCCTATTTCTCTTGTTTTCGAAACAGACATTTATTGGGGGCAATCTGTTGGCTGGAGATTTCGTTTAGAGGAAATATTCTTTGAAGGATTAGAATTCGAAGAAAGATGGTTACTGATGACCATTTTTGAGATTAAAAATGGCTACTGATGGCCATGTTTCGAGGATGTTGTTTGAGTTGGAGTGAAGATGGTTAGAATCAGAGCTAATTCGAAGTGAATTATCTTTAAGACTTAAACATTTTGCGAAATACGAAGGGTACTGAAGCTTAACATGTTTTTGTGACATTCTCGGTTCTGATCACGTTGCCACGCATCGAAAGAGGATTCAGGCGGGAGGATTTGAATTTCGAAGTAGTCTGTGTAACCGAACAAGGACAGATGGCATCCCAGGGATTCTTGTGAGCAACGTGGCATCAGATTAGTGTAGGACCGTTAGGTTTGAAATTAGTATAAATAAGGGTCTTAATGTTAGGATTCTGTGTGTTCATTTTGTACAAATCACTCACAAATTACTCAAGTATCAAGTGTTTAGAGAACGAGTTCGCTGAGAAATGTACGTATGACACCAACACCATTTTAAATACATTTGTATCTTTCTTTATTCAAGTATCTTTTCAATTCCTTTATTTTCTTCGTTTAACTTTCATTTCGAAGCAACTTTACGTTTTTGCATTTAACATTCTAGCACGTTATATTCTTGCACTTTACATTTCTGCAATCTACACGCTTTTATTTATGTTTTCTTTGTCGAAAGTCATATTAACATGTATAACAAGTGTTGTTTCAAGTGAATAGTCATACGATCATATCACAAACAAGTTTTCTTGAAGTCAGAACAAACAAATATGAACCAAATCATATTGAAAGACAATTGTTTGACTATGTCCTAGGATCAATCTAGTTGATCCTGCGATTAACCAAAGTATATTTTATAGTTTGGAGGACTAGCAGTTGTTTACCGGAAATCACCGTAAACAATTCCCCGCTTCCATTTTAGAAGAAGAGATTTGTTCATTTCATTGACATCTCTAATTCCTAACTCACCTTTCTCTTTGGGCTTGCAAACATTCTTCCACTTCACCCAATGAAAACTTCTTTTGTTTACATTTCCGCTCCACAAAAAATTACTAAGGAGACTTCTAATTTCTTGGATGATTTTTTGGTGCTTTGTAAAAAGAAAGAGTGAAAATAGGGATAACATTAAGCACTGAACCAATTAGAGTCACCCTACGACCGATTGATATGTTTCTTCCCTTCCACATTGATAATATTGATTTGATATTGGCCACAACATCCTTCCACACTCTCTTCCTTCTACCACCTTCTCCAATCCAAATCCCGAGGAATTTAAATGGAAAACTTCCTTTCTTGCAAGAGAGAAAAGTAGTAGTCGAGTTTAATAACCACTCACCAATGTGAACTCCAAAAAAGTTACTTTTATGGAAATTGATTTTCAAACCGGACACAAGCTCAGAGCCTCTCAACAACACTTTCATGTTCCAAAGATTGTCACAAGTGGGTTCTCCAATGATGACGGTGTCGTCCGCAAATTGAAGGATGTCCACATAATATTCTAAGCCATATTTGAAGGGCATAAAGTCACTCACTTCCACTGATTTTTTAGTGAGAGCGGTTAGGCCTTCCATAGAAAGAACGAAAAGGAAGGGTGAGATGGGATCACCTTGGCGTAAAGCTCTTTGGACCTTAAAAACTTTGGTGACGCTACCATTTACCAATACAGACATATGACTAGTGAAAACGCATGAGTCCATCCATTTCAACCATTGTTGTGGCGGTAAAGCGGCAAGCAACAAAAGATTTGGAAGTATTCATCCGGGAATTTATCGTGTCCACAGAGATTGGTGAGAAGAACTGTCGTTCGACTATCTCGCGTTCTAAGTTTCATGATTTGGGTGCGGAAAGGTAAATGCGGGAAAAGTAAATAAAAGCAGATAAACAGTCTCAATAGTCTAAGAGAAATAGTTATGGAGTGGCATTTCGTTCTACCCGTCGAATACTTAAATCTGAAGATCTATCGCTCTACACTCACAATACGCATCAACATCACCGGGCATCACCCGAGATGCCGCATCGGTGTCCATGTCTGCAACACCGACGAAAGCTCAACCGTACTATTCACATCAGCAATTTCTCCACCGACACAAACAACACGGAGGCATTAGACTCGATACCCACTACGATTGTTAGTCCTGAATCCATGTCTGCAACCCAGAAACTAACAGTTATCATTCCTAATCAAGATCTATGGTGTCCATGTCTGCAACAACACAAATCCAGAGCATTTAAGCAAAAAGATCAAGAACAACAACAATGATGATTTGTAAAGCGAATATATAAACGATCCCAAGATCCACAAATATACATACAATAAGAGTAGAAACAAACATACAACACCCACCATTGGAATGAAACAAAGGGAAGAGAGAAGATGAACCAGAAAGATCTCACCGGTACAATGAAATCGAGTCAGATCCATGATCAATCCACATGACGTCGCACCCAATGGTGTTTCCTAAGCCTCTAAACTACCAAAAAAGGATCAGAGCTCAACTTGTCAAGAAGAGGTGATAAAAAACCTAAAAAAATCTGTTATTAACTATTTATACAAAACTGAGTTTCGCAGTGGGCGCGACGCACCCTACTTCGGTGCGACGCGCCCTGTATAAATTTACCAAACCGCCCTAGAGCGCGAAGCGCCCTAATCCGGCGCGACGCGCCCTAACTTCTGCCAGACTATGTTCTTCAAACTCAAAGAGGGCGCGACGCGCCCTACAGCGCGCGAAGCGCCCTGCACCAGAACAGCAGAATTATTTCCTCTTTGCTCTCGCAGCCGTGTCTTCGACACTTTATTCCTCCAGGCTCCAAAAACGCAAGAATACCTACAAAAATACAACAAAACTATCAAACGGTATAAAAGTATATGAAAATACAAGTATTCGTAAAGTAAACGTAATTACACAAAAACGGGAGATTATTCAAACGGTATTAACAAAAAGCGTCGATAAGTGCCACTATTTACATACACAAAATAACTACAATTTGGCACTTAACAACTCTCCCCAACTAGAATCTGTTTGTCCTCAAACAGGGCCAAACATTCAAATCGCAAAAGTAAAAATCCAAAGAATCAAGAATCAACAAAGTTTAGAAAAACGAAACAATTGTACGGTTCAAACAAAAACGTACGAACAAAGTAGATACTTACCACTATCCTACAACGACAACATGAAAATGAAACGATTCCTAAGTACAAAAATCATACAAAACATTCTAAACAAAAACAAGCTCAATCACGAATCACGTCTAGCAAAAACTCATCGGTAGATGAAAAACACAGAAAGGTGAGGACTTTGAACACTCATCCAACAATCTTGCAAACAATAGACAAAATTATGCGTTCATCTAAAAATAGTATTGAAAATGCAACGACACGAATCACAAGGGCTTTCAAGGTTGTAATGTGGCTCGGTTAACAAACAAGTGATAAGTCCTAAAGCTAATCGAAACAAAAACTTGCCTAAACCTAAGGGAGTAATTACTTCCACAAAGTTTCAAACAATATAATTTCAATCCAACTTTTCTCTTCATCACAAATTTCATACCAAACACAAAACTTATTAGCACACTCTTATTCCAAACTCTTTTTGTTCTTTTCTTTTTCAAACTTTTCTCTTTTTTCTTTCTTTTTCTTTTCTTTCTTTCTCACTTTTTTTTTTCTTTTTCTTTTTCTTTTCTTTCCACTACCTCATATCAATCACATCATAAAGAGGCAAACACCTTCTCCCCAACTTGAATTCAACCATAACATAAAGTGAATACTCCCTACTTTCTAAGGCAAGGTAAAAATCCAACTAAACATCATAGTTAAGGTCAAGAAAACAAAGATAATCAAAATCCATCAAAAAGGGTGAACTATGTCTCAAGTTCAAAAACAAAATGGACAATGACAAAAAGGCTCAAAGGGGGTACGAATGGTCACACACTCACAAGGTGAAATGACATTTGGCTTAAGGTAGTTGTGCTCAAAATCAAACAAGTGCCTTGATCACTTTCGTGCATTCACAAAAACAATACAAACGAAAGATTAAACATAATAATATCCAGTTAAAACAAGAAATGTCGGTCACTCACATATATACACAATGGAAAGCCACCTCACATTTATGGTAAAAAGGGGAAACTAATTGTGATTCAAGTCATGAGCAAGTTATGCAAAAAGAATGAATAGTATGAAATTTGTACAAATGAAAAGTCTCAAAAACATGCTATGCTATAGAAAGCGATAAACGAGTACCTTGCAACGTACAAATTTGAACACTCATTACCGCACAACCGGCTTGTTGAATCAATCAAAATCGGAGAATTACTGAATGCGACTCCAAGTAATCGGGCCAAAATTTGAGTCTAAACACAAACAAAAGAATTAAAAATAAATCGATAAAATACTATACTATAAAGCCTTGGTGTAAGTGGGAAAAAGGTAAGTCGAGTGACCCGTTAAAAAGAGGTCACTGGCCAAAAGCTGCCCAGCGCGCGACGCACCCATGAGCGCGCGACGCGCGCTACACCAGAAAAACCAGACCAGTCTAAAAAGACAGATTTTCCAGTGAGCCACCACTTAACACCTACACAACTCAATTACAGAAAAACAGAAAAATAAAACCGTTGGGGTGCCTCCCAACAAGCGCTCGTTTAACGTCGTTAGCTCGACGCCTTTATTGTTTCGCGAATGGTAAGAAACTTCCTCACGGTACGCCAATGCTTTCGCCTCAAACGCAACCTAAAGAAAATGACCTGCCCAAACACTTAATCAAAACTATACGAAACTTAAAACATAAAACCATCGCAATGCGATTAATCTCAACCAATCCCCGGCAACGGCGCCATTTTTTTGTGGCGGTAAAGCGGCAAGCAACAAAAGATTTGGAAGTATTCATCCGGGAATTTATCGTGTCCACAGAGATTGGTGAGAAGAACTGCCGTTCGACTATCTCGCGTTCTAAGTTTCATGATTTGGGTGCGGAAAGGTAAATGCGGGAAAAGTAAATAAAAGCAGATAAACAGTCTCAATAGTCTAAGAGAAGTAGTTATGGAGTGGCATTTCGTTCTACCCGTCGAATACTTAAATCTGAAGATCTATCGCTCTACACTCACAATACGCATCAACATCACCGGGCATCACCCGAGATGCCGCATCGGTGTCCATGTCTGCAACACCGACGAAAGCTCAACCGTACTATTCACATCAGCGATTTCTCCACCGACACAAACAACACGGAGGCATTAGACTCGATACCCACTACGATTGTTAGTCCTGAATCCATGTCTGCAACCCAGAAACTAACAGTTATCATTCCTAATCAAGATCTATGGTGTCCATGTCTGCAACAACACAAATCCAGAGCATTTAAGCAAAAAGATCAAGAACAACAACAATGATGATTTGTAAAGCGAATATATAAACGATCCCAAGATCCACAAATATACATACAATAAGAGTAGAAACAAACATACAACACCCACCATTGGAATGAAACAAAGGGAAGAGAGAAGATGAACCGGAAAGATCTCACCGGTACAATGAAATCGAGTCAGATCCATGATCAATCCACATGACGTCGCACCCAATGGTGTTTCCTAAGCCTCTAAACTACCAAAAAAGGATCAGAGCTCAACTTGTCAAGAAGAGGTGATAAAAAACCTAAAAAAATCTGTTATTAACTATTTATACAAAACTGAGTTTCGCAGTGGGCGCGACGCGCCCTACTTCGGTGCGACGCGCCCTGTATAAATTTACCAAACCGCCCTAGAGCGCGAAGCGCCCTAATCCGGCGCGACGCGCCCTAACTTCTGCCAGACTATGTTCTTCAAACTCAAAGAGGGCGCGACGCGCCCTACAGCGCGCGAAGCACCCTGCACCAGAACAGCAGAATTATTTCCTCTTTGCTCTCGCAGCCGTGTCTTCGACACTTTATTCCTCCAGGCTCCAAAAACGCAAGAATACCTACAAAAATACAACAAAACTATCAAACGGTATAAAAGTATATGAAAATACAAGTATTCGTAAAGTAAACGTAATTACACAAAAACGGGAGATTATTCAAACGGTATTAACAAAAAGCGTCGATAAGTGCCACTATTTACATACACAAAATAACTACAATTTGGCACTTAACAACCATCTCTTCTCGAACCCCATTCTCCCTAAAATCCATCTAAGGTAATTCCAAGAAATTGAGTCGTATGCTTTTTAAAAGTCTACTTTAATGAGAAGACGTCCCCTCTTATTTTTTAGCCCAATCAAGCAGTTCGTTCACCAATAATACACCATCCATCATACTCCTACCCGGGACAAAAGCGGTTTGATTTGACGAAACCAATTTATCCAATACACCTTTCAATCTCTCCTCCAAGATCTTCGCAAGAATCTTATATAAGCTCCCCACCAAACAAATAGGATGATATTCAATATTTTGATTACTAACTTCATTTTCTCGTTAATATTCAATATTTTGATTAATAACTTCATGTTCTCGTTAATATTCAATATTTTGATTAATAACTTCATGTTCCCGTAATATTCAATATAGTTTGATCAATAACTTCGTTTTCCAGTTATTATTCAATAGTTTCATCAATAACTTCGTGTTCTCGTTAATATTTAATATTTTGATCAATAACTTTATGCTCTCGTTAACATTCCATTTTTTATCAGTAACTTCATGTTTCCGTTAATATTCAATACATTTAATATTTTGATCAGTAATTTAATATTGTCTTTAATATTCAATATTTTGATTAGTAACTTCATATACCCATTAATATTCAAAAAAAAAAATTCTATTAATATTCAATATTTTGATTAATAACTACATGTTCCCGTTAATATTCAAATTTTTTATCAGTAACTTTATGTTTCTGTTAATATTCAATATTTTGATGATATTTTTAAAACAAAATTAAATTAATTTTAACATTGTTTAAAAATATTTGATGATAATTAAAATATTTTATAATAACAAAAAAATTAAATTGACAAATTATAATGAAGAAATATTCTATCAAATTATATAATACAATTAATAATAACTATTTAATATAATTGATTAAACTCAATTTACAAATCAAATATATTATTCCATATATAAAAATATTTGAATAAATCGTTAATTATTCCTATATATAAATATTTTTGTTTTGGAATTATTTATAAAACTATTTAAATCAATTGTAAATTTATTCTCATTATTATTCAACATTTAATTAAATGTGTTAATATCAGTATCATATGCGTGTACCATATAATTACCCGTGTGTATCCATAATATATTATTTTATATTTGGATGGAATTGACCCCATTAAAGTTTTAATGGTAATATTTCAATTATATTATATTATATATAGATAAATATATATTGATTATTGATGAACTTGTCAAATTAAAATTTTAAATTTTATAAATGACAAACAAATATAACTTTCAGATTTTATATTTTAAATAATTTAGTAGTATTAGTAAGAAATCTTATTAAAGTGAAAATAGAAAATAGTAGTTAGTTTTTCTATCCAGAGAATGACGATGACACATGTTGTATGATATCTTATTTGAAATATGTAATTATTTATTTGTAATTTTATAATTATTTAAATTTCAATTAATGTTAATTATTATTTTATATAAAACATTTTTTATTATTTTGTAAAATTCACTACAATTAGATTACAAAGAATAAATTATTTTTTTGGTGGAACCTCCTTACTTTGAATTTTACTACCAGAATTATTCTTCACCATGATATGAATTCTTAAAACAAATACTTACAACTTAGAACAAAAGAGAAAGTAAAAACATATTATTTATGTAATTTAATTTAATACTAATACCAATAATGTGATAACTTTTTCATAATAGTAATTATGTATTTTTTTATGAAGAAAATTCATACAATATATAAAGGCAATGATATGCCTAAAACACTTTATTTTTATAATAATAATTATGCGTTTTTTATCAAAAAAATCCATACAATATATAAAAGCAATAATATGCCTAAAACACTTTATTAAAATATGTATCCTTTTGTTAAATGAGAGGTTAAAAATATTCTAACCATATGAAATTTGGTTTCAAAATTATGTTTATAAATTCATTATTTTGAAAAGTTTCTATTAAATAATTTTGAAGGAAATCAAGTGAGATAAATTATTTTTATTAATTTTTAATGATAATTTGATTCACTCAATTTTTGGTGATACAACATCAATATAATTGGAGTACTAAGTAATTGATATGATTTTAATGTATTGATTCTATATCAATTAAATTATTCTCAACGTAATGATTTTAACGTATGGGTCGTTAAAAAAGCTTTTATATCTTACAAAATTAGATAATTTTCTCAAATCTAATAATTTAAAAATACATAAATCTAACCGTCGCTATAATATATGATAAATAAAACAACCCATTAAATCATGCTATCACATAGAGACATATGAAGACACTTATTCAACCATCTAAATCTCAAAATTCCTCTCCATCTGAGTAGGTGGATCATATCGGAATATCTTCATTCCAACCTTTCCCTTTCATTTCTTTTTGTTATCCACCTTAGAATGCATAATTGTTCCTATGGACAGTAGTGCGAAAAAAATGAAAACAAAAAATAAGTAAATCCATAAAATTTGATTAATTTTAATATCATATCAATGTCACTTATATTTTAGGATGTAAATACCATTACACAGTGATAGGTTTTGGACCACTAAACCAATCAATCAATAATATTTTCTCAATTTCCAATTTGAAAATTGAAAATTGTGATTCTCTGGCCAATCGAAAAGTCAGTATGAATCTGTTCTTAACAAAGTAAAATTTGATTAATAATTAAACAAAGAATTTACTGATGAAAACCGTAGTCTTATTCCCCTTTTTGATTTCATGTTATTCTTTGATCACATATCTACCACTTTCAAACGGCCCATCGAAGAACGGAAAATTGTGATCCTTTGGCCAATCTATTAAATATTACGGAAAGTTAGTATGAATCAGTTCTTAACAAAAGTAAAATTTTTGATCAATAATTAAATAAACAATTTACCAATGAAATATTGTAGGCACGTATCATATTCTCATTTTTTATTTCATGTTCTTCTTCGACAACATATCAACCACTTTTAAACTGCCCATCGTTGTAAAATGGTCTGACTTTCGTAAATTTAAGTAGAGGGATAATGAAGCGTGGAACCGTTGCAAAATATGGAATACAAAGGTTTGTGGGAATAATCATTGCTAACTGCATATAAGTATATTTTTGAATAAAATTAATGGGAAAGGTTTGGAAGGCAGAAGGGTTGGAAATTAATGGAAAAGATTTGGAAGACAGAAGGGTTGGAAGTTATGGATCGAAGAATAGAAGTTTGAGGTTGCTGATGTGGAATATTGTGGAAGTTATATGATAGATAAGATTTATGGTGTCTTAAATTTTTACATTAAAAATGAACACAATAGACTAATTTAAATATTGAAAGTAAATTTAAAGGACAAAATAACATTTATTAAATAAAAAATTAACATGAAACAAATAATTAAAGGGAATTGTTCTTCCCTCCCCAAGGGTTGCTCCTCATCCAAGTGAAGAAATCAAATTTACTCCTGAAAAAAATGTACTTTCGGACACACTCCAATTTACACACAATTCTTTCGTAAGTGAGTCAAATCTTAATTTATGACAAAGATTGATACGGAGATGCATTTTTTAAATATTTTTCTGAAGTGTATTTCTAGAAATTATTGAACCAAAAATAGATGCAAAAATGAAACATTTGCATAAACAAAGACAAATTAACATCAATAATTATTATGATATGCATAAAAAATGAAACATTACATAGATAATCCTTTACGTAAATTGAACAATACATTTCATCAGCAAGTATGACATCTCAACATCTTTAAAATATCATCATCCGATCTCGCAATTTTCACGTTCAGCTCGATCGAACCTTTGTTTTGTAACAGTGAAATGTACTCCATATAACAGTTAAATATTCATTTGTCTTTAGCTCAAACTCGTTGAATTGTATCTTCCCATCGGTGACAATTGATGGTGAACGATAATAGATTTTTAAAACTCTTTAATGTCTAGGTACAAATTCTCTAATTTTGATTTTAGATCGAAAAAATAAATGATCTCTAAAAACCTAAATTGAAGAGGGTGTTTATCGTTGTTGAAGTAGACAAAAGCGAGATAAGCATACTGAGACATTTTGTATGTTCTTTGTGTGTTTATGCTAAAAAGTATAATGACACCCATATTTTTACAAGGTTTAGATTACATTAATATGGACCTTAGAAACTCAATCATGTCTCATAATTTTTTTTGGAGATATACGTTCGGATACACCCCGCTCCGTATAGTGAAATTAGGGTGAGTTTGAAAATGCATTTTCAAATAAACCTTAACTATATGTTTTTAGCAATATGGGGTGGGTATGGATGAACAATTCCGAATAAATCCCTATTATCGCCTTTTTTAAATTGGGGCGTGTTTATAAATGTATTTTCGAATTCACCTGTTACTATTCACAAAAAACTTGTTTTATAAACAAAACCTATTATAACACACAACAATGTTGAAAATTTTGGAAAACTGAAACATACATTAAAGTATATGAAAATGTATACATTTGATATCGTTAATATTAATCCAGTGCTACATACAAAACATGTCTAACCACCTAAATACATTGTTGGAGAAAAACTGAAATGTATCAAAATATGTGTCACTGCCTAAATTTATATTTACCAGTGGTTCCATCTTTGGCTTTTGGTTATTTGATTCTATTTCAATCTCATTCAACTTGGTGAAATCTTGCATCCTATCCCTAAAATGATTCGACCAAGTTTCAACTTCTTTGTTGGACGAGCTGTCCACTCCGGTGATGTCAGCAGGATAGGGCATACTGGTTTCAAAAAAACTTGAACAAAATGCAGTGATTTAGAAAGCCATCCAATACACATGATTCAATCAGTTAGATTTTGAGGTTGGGCACTTTGCAATAGAAAAAATGTTTCCGAGAACACGTATCTTGTCAGATCAATACACACCCTGTTATATGCAGTTGATATAAGATTACCCATATCAGGGAAGTACATCCATTTTTCCTCCAGTGTCAGTCTGCTAACACAAGAAATAAGATATTCATGAATTGCATCGAAATATTCTTTTTTCGCGTATAGCGTTGTGTATGCTTTTTTTATGTGCCTCTAACTCTTTGCTAAGTTGTTGGCGGACAAATGTATGGTTCTCATCTCCTTTACCAAACAAATGAGAAAAAACTCGAGAACCGCAATCATCTCAACATTAACAATCAGTTCAATGTATTTGTGCATAAGAATTGACATCTCTTTGATGTATTGGTTTTCGGTAAAGGTGGTGTAGGAGATAGTTTGCTATTGCGAGCAGCTTTGAAAAATATTTTTTGAGATTTTGAAGTAGGAGAATCTGAAAAAAGTGTGTCAACGTGTTTAAAATAGGAAGGAGACCGTATCATTGAGTTGTCACTCAATGTTGGTCTGACCTTCTTAGAAGCACCTTTTGGTTTTACCAGTTGAGACGATGATTTCAAATTTATGGTTTATGGATATGAAATATTCCTCATTTGCTCTTTGTTATGGAGTTTCATGTTGTCACCGACTTTTAAAAATATCACTTGTATCACTTCCCACTCGATTAAGATAGAGATATTCGATTTACCGTTCTTCATCACACCACCATCATCATCATCAAACCAGAACCTTTTTGAGGGAGTGCAAACCTCATCTATACTTACTGGGTTATGAAGTTTCATCTTCTTTGAAATTAAACAAGCACACGAGAGACCATACATCCTCCTAAGTCTACAACCACACTTCAATTTATCGGAACCTACTTTCTCAGCTTGTTTGGCCTCATGAAAAGTAAATCCAGTCCTGCTCGAGATATGTTTTTGACAAACTATTAATAGAGATTTATGTATTTGAATCTGTGTTCCAACACTATAATGCTGGGACCAAATGATGTTTGTATCTCATTATGTTGATTTTGGATAATTTGGTTCATAGAGTTTCAATCTCTACCCAAATCACCTTTACTATTTTCCAACCAATTCAGTTTTAGGAGTGCAACCTGTGTTCCCCTTGTTTATGCCCTTGGCAGCTGGTGTAAGTTTGTTTCCTGCTAGTCTCATGTAACACAAAAACTTTGTATTTTTGGTTTGACATATCTTGTACTCAGACCAGCTTATTACTAATATTATTTTGACATTTTTTTTAAAAAATTATCTAAGGCAAATAATAACATAAAATATTAAAAAAAAGTCCAAATTGAACTATGAACTAATTTGGAAATACAATTTCCAATGTCATTCAACTAAAATTTGAAAAAGTATTTCCGGACGCAACGTTCAAATTTTCAACTCAGAAACCTTATTAATGTAAATAACGTGAAAGGAAATACATGTACATACCTTAAATTCCAACTTCTTTTGTTCATTTTAATGTGAAAAAAATAGAGAAATGTTATTTTGAAGTAGAAAATTTGATTGTGTGTGGAAAGAGTTTTGACCGAGTTTGAAAAAAAAAAGATATTTTTGATCATGACTCATGAGTGAAGCAAATATGCAAAGAAGTATTTTATTAAATTTGTCACTAACATGCAAATGTGATATTTTTTCAAATTCCCACTTCACAAATCTGGAAGTGCACTCCAACAATCTTTAATAAAATATATTTGGAAATATATTTTCAAACTAAAATTTGAAAAAATAAAAAATGTATGTTACTTAAAATATGTTTTAATATAAAATGAATGCGTTCAAAAATACACTTCTTCACTCTAAAAAAAACAAATTTCCCATCCCATAATTAAATTATGAGACCATAAATGTAATTTTTTTTTATGAGTTTTTTTTTTCTTCCAATTTTAATTTATAATTTTATATTTATTCATGAGCGAGTCGCGGCAGATGGAGGGAGGGAACCATTTATACATGTTGTAAACCCTTTTCCCGCCATTTTCTAACATCTTTCACCCTCTTCACACATCTCTCTCTTTCACTCTCCAATTTTCTCTCTCTTTCTTCTTCAATGGTGAGGCCTAGAACCGCTGCAAAACCCTCCGCACCTGCAGATGCCGATCCGGAAAACGAAGATAGCCTCGAAGTCGTCTCAATCGGTTCACTCTACAATGGACCATGGGAGAAGAAGTATTGGAGCAGTTCTAGGGTTTGATAACATTTTCCCAATCCCTTCTCTACCGTTTTTTTCCTTCGTTATTTTAATTTGCAATCGCTACCTAATCACCATGTTTTTTTTTTATTTTTTATTTTTATAAATTTTCTCTCAGATGTCTTGGTTTTGTTTTATAATCGCAGTAGCGTTTGAAAAAGTATAATTATCATCTCGTTTTGAGTTTGATTTGCAATTAAACTGAAGATATAACTACAATTACATTTCCCCTCCAAAAACATGTACTCTTCTTACTTATTTTTGAGTGAGCGTTACTTAAGCACTATGTACAAATATCTACGAATTTAGCTGGCTAGTGCAGTGAGAGTTGTGTGTGATAGAATCCGTAAGGTTTTAAATTTTAAATAACAGTCGGTCGTGTAAAGGTTTTCGCGATTTCAGTCGGTACGGGTGTTGCGACACTAATTGCGGTAGTCGTGGTGTGAATTAACCATAAGTTGTTCTTTAACATAAAAACAGTGAATAACGGTATCGGTATTCAGTTTGTCGCGGCCGTTTCGCGGTTGCGGACTGTTTTTTATCGATATGATTTTGAAAACACCGTTTAGATTGAAAGTTGAGAGGTTAAGTGATGAAAGGTGCTATTTAAGTGAGGAAATGGAACCCTCCCTCAGATATGTCGAACAGTCAAATGAGGATATTTTAATCCAATGTTAGTAGAGTTTGAGAGGATGCTGAGTGATGACTCATGGCTTTTGCATTGCATGGATTTTGTGAATGAAAAAGGAACTTCTGTACTGACTTGCATTTGTGCAAGTGGAAGGGGATTAGATTCTCTTAAGCATGTGGTCGGTCCTAGGTTTACTTCTTGGATCAATGTATATGAGAGATATATTGTTTTTAGGGGTCCAGCCTTAGGATTTGGACTGAGTCTCTAGACATTCTCCAACAAAAATAACAGTTTTAATATGAATGCTTGTTTGTTGGTCCAAGTGGTTGGAAGGTTTATTCCTGAAACAAAATGTTGGATTTGAGTGAAGGGATAGGCACTAGGAGAGCTTTTTCTTCATTAATTGAGTCCACCTAGATTAATTCGACTTAGTTGTGGTTTAATGTGATTTCTGGATACTGGGTTTCTCATACCAAAAATAACAGGAAGCAATAAAGCTTGTGTGATGTTCATGATTGAACAGAGTTTATGTTGGAGGAGTTTGTGCAGTAGTTTTTGCATACCACATTGTATTGGTTTGTTTTCCTATGCTGACAGATTGCATTTTTACACTGGCTGGCTGTAGGGAAAAGACCGATATCCATATCCCATTGGCTATCAAGCTGTTAGAGCTCATAATGGAACCACTTATAAGATGGAAGTTCTTGAGGGCGTTAACGGGCCTAAATTTTTGGTTTGTATTCAAGATTCTTTGTCCTTAAATGTTTTGACTTCAGATTCCATTTACTAAATGCTTACAACTTGCTTTGAATTTTGTTAAACAGTTTTAGTTGCATACTGTTTCTACAGATTTCTTCAGATGATGGGAATTCAGCTTCTGGGAAAACTCCAGACTTTGCATGGGCGGAATTTCAGAAGAAAGGTTGCACTCGCACAAAGATTTTGCATGGGAAGAGACATTCGGCTAAAATGGATGGCTTAGAGGTAGAAAACGGTGACACTGAGATAAAAACTGATACCAAAGTACAAAGTAATCGTAAATTCGTAATAACTGACTTTTATTTAAGGCAGAATATGCTTACAACAGACACATACTTTATGAATACTAGAGAATACACAATTTTCACATAAACTAAAGAAATAAGTAGTATGCTATTAAAAGACAATTCCTATCCAAGATATTCGAGAGTCCTGGTCTCTCCCTCCGAGAATTCGAGAGCTTGGTCTCTCCCTCCCAAAATCATTCAAAAACTATCCCATAATCAGTTTCTCATTTCCATAACTGAAATAAAATAACTTCCCAAAAATGCCCATAACTGCCATTATGAGAAGTCTAAGAAAATTTTCAGGAAATTTATTAATAATGACCCATATCTTTTTGGTTTGACAAGATTTTTGAATATATCACCAAAGTAATAAAATGAATAATGAAACACCTTTTTTTATCATTAAAACTCTTATTTGACTTTAGCTTTCTAGTGGCATATTGCAATTTCCCTTCAAGGCTTGCTAGCCTATATTTCCTGATTACTATAACATGATATTTTATCCATAGTATGTTTACTGTTTCTCTTAGTCAATTTCTCTAGTCAATCATGCTGACATTAGATTCATCGTAAACAATGGTATCAGTTTTGCTTTACAAAGGAATAACTTGTTTGATAATCAAGATTCAAGAGGATTATGAAGTTGAAAAGTTAAACTTAAAACATAAATTCTATTTAAAATTTTCTCATTATGAAAAGGGAAAAGGTGAGTGAATAACTTGGTAATGTGCTGTTTTTCTTTACATTCTTTGAAGATCACTGATTTTATCTGACAAGTATTAGATACCATGCATACAAACAATGAATAAACTGGGTTGATTTTTATCTTATGAATGTGGTATTAAAAATGCAAGCTTATATTGGCATAACTCTATTATTTAATCCCATCAAGATTTTATACTACCGACTAATTAAGGCTGCTGTTGGAGATAAAAATATTAAGTATATTAGAGTAGAATCAGTAACTACTGAGAATAAAGAGCTAGTTACTATGCAAGCTGTCTCTGACAGTTGTAATGCTGTTAGACCTAACATGTGCATCTGTGCACAGGATTAGAGTAGGGATGTCCACGGGGCAGATATTGTTCGGAGGATGTTTCTCCGCTCCCCGCCCCGCCCCCAAATTTAGTCCCCATCCCCATCTCCAATCCCCGCCACGGGGGAATATTTCCCCCCATCCCCATCCCCACAGATCCCCACGGATATCCACGGAGATCGAATCTTAAGAAAATTTCTACACTTTTTGATCAAAAATATGACACTAGTATTTTGCTATTTTTTCCGTATTTTTTAAAACGCATATATTTGCATCATTATTTTATAAAAAAAATAAAAATACATCTTGCATCAATAATAAATAAAAAAGCAAAAGAACTTGATGTTGCTAATATTTTTTATGTAAAAATAAATAAATAAATAAATAGTAACATAACTTGCTACCGTGCTTCCACTAATTTACTACAACAATACCGATGTCGTCCAACGCAAGTGGTTGATTATGTGTGACAAATCTATAACTTCTAATGACTCTTTATTTTCTAATACATTGATATTTTTCATGTAAAATTATATAATTATATAATATATAAAATATATAAATTAAAATATATCGTCGGAGTCGGGGAATCCACGGGGACGGAGGATACTTTTCCAATCCCCGCTCCAAAGTGTTATCGGGGGAACTTTTCCCTCCATCCCCATCCCCACGGGGAAAAAAAATCCCCAACTTCGGATCTCCGCACACCCCACAGGGATCCCCATTAACAGATGCAATTGACATCCCTAGATTAGAGTCAGCTTTGGATCTGTTAGGATTAGATTAGAGTTAGTTACATCTAACCTGTGAGCACAGGATTAGGGTTAGTTCGGATCAGTTCCCACTAACTTGCACATGTATGCAGGAATAGGATCCCATATAATGATGTTGTCATTCAGTATCGAATATCAATGAAAACAGAATATTTCAAACAAGATTCGGTTATGGATTCTTCACAAATTAACAAAATCCATTCTTAGGCCTCCAAAAGATTGAGTTTTCAGGAGAGTTAGCATGTCATGGTTTAATATGATATTAGAAAATTCACCATGTCTAGATGCAAACAGTTTGCTTGGGTGGAATGCCAGTATTGTTGGTGTTAGAAATATCCTAAGTCCTACATTGGCTAGACATAGAGCTTGAAAATAGTTTATTTATATAGAGTGACACTCCTCACCTTACAAACCGGTTTGTAAGGATGAGTTATGTCTATAATAGTTTATATAGAGTGACCGCTTATCTTATATTGAAATTGAAATTATGTCCATGCATTTATATTTCTTCAAGCCTTATGATCCCTGCAAGACGATATGCAGTGGGGATTGAAAGCTTTATTGCACTAATGAACTTGTTTACTTTTTTCTGTGTTCTTCCTTTGTTTAATTTAAAGATATTTTATTGTCCTTTCTCTTGTATCCCTTCTTTTTTCTCCTCAGTAAAGTGTAATTATCTTCTTTATCCCAAAAAGATAATGGATGTTAGAGCATTTGACGTTTATGTTTAGCGACAGACATTTTGCAAAAGTTGCTGTTTATCTCACAATTAATTTGAAAATCATCCTTCTTTTCACTCTCATATTGTTTCACAATTTTCATTACTTGTTTATATATATTGCTTTCATGAGTTGTTTCCGGTACTTAATATTTTTCATTCTTTTTTCACTGCACCCAGTTTTTTGGGTTCAAAAACCAGCTTATTCTGAGGTTGCTTCGCGAACTAGTGGCAGATATAAATGGAATGGCTGAACGGAGCTTAGTATCCTCAAACATCAGTAATGAGGTTTCTAAAACCGAGCATGATGATTTAGTAATTTCCCTGGAAAGATCATGTATTACAGGGAAGAGAAGTAGATGTGAGCTAAAAAATAAAAAGTTAAATGGCAGATCTACACCTCTTAGGAAGAATGAGACAGCTTTTGGTCAAAGGAGTTCTGCAATCCAAAATTGTTCAGAAGACAGTGACGTCGCCCACAATCAAGTAGATGTATCACCTTCCCTGAAAATAATGTCATCTGTTGGTAAGAGAAGCAATTGCATTTCATCCCAAAACGGGCTGCCATTGAATCATAATGACATCTCTGGCAACAATAGGGATAGTTGTACAGAAATAACTGAAAACTTGTCTACAGAAAAACCTGTAAGCACGCCCTTTTAAAATTCTACTGAATATTATTCATTGGATACATGCTGGTTCATAAAGTATAGTCTATTGGATGTTATTAGCTGGAACCTGTTCTCTTGGAAATTGTGATTGTGACAATGTTGATAAAACTAGAGGGAAATTGTCACAAATCTTTGAAGTGCTTTATTTAATATCCCACTCTTGAGATAAATCAATTGAGATTTTGCAGAAATTTGTGACTCAATCAAAATTATGGTCTACTTTATTACAGAGTAAAAACTCTTTTAACTTCTTGCAGCTTCATAGGTCACATGACAAGGAGATGAAAATATCAAGTTTGTTGGTGACATCAGAAGATGGCAAAGTGACGCAGTCCCGTTTTAAAGAGTCTCAGGGCTGTATTGGCATTGATCTTTATGCTCCTGATTCACTAGATTTACAAGGTACTTATATCTTTGTCACTTTGTGTTTGCCCAGTACAAGTATTCATCATTAATAACTTATAGTATCCGCGTCCTTTTACTCATACATTGATGAATTGAAAGATTTATCTTTTGGCTTGACATAGTTCTAGTTATTCGAGTACAAGTTTTTGGATTTATATTGCTTATGTCTTTGGTAGTATTGAATAGAGTAGTGTTCTTTGCAATTTTTCGGATTTATAGTGCTTACAGTTTTTGATTTTCTAATGTAGTTTCTATATGAATCATCGTTTTGTTAAAAACTAGCAAAACCATCCGTATGCATAGGATAACAGTCTCCTTCAATATCTAGTTTATCTCATATTTCTCTGCTATACATTTTCCTGTTGATTCTAGATCACTTACTATAGTGCAATGCAGATAATATCTCTGATTCTGTTCCAAGTAGTCTGGATAAGAATAATGACGGTGAGCCAACATGTGAGGCCATCTTTGAAGATTTGTTAAATTCGAAACGTGAGGAAGTGCTAAAATCTGATTCAAATATAAGCCCTGAGAAAGATTATTTTAATTCAGCTGGCCAAGACGTGGCAAACTCAATGATGTCACTTCTGCTTCCTCAAGCAGTTCCCTTACTAAGGAATAACTCAACAGATGAGAAGTTCTCACTTATCCCTTCAGATATACTGCCTTCTAAGGAAGAACAAAATGAAGCTGGATGTGTTTTGGATGTACCATCATCTGGTAAGTATACCCATCAGTGCTATTTTAGTTTTTCTTGATTATTTGTTCTCAATGTCTGGCACAAGGGATTTTGATGCAACATGCTGTCTTTTAAATCTTGTTATTTTGTGTTTGTATGTTTTGTGTTTATGTTTTTATGTGCTTCGTTGAATCATGTGTTTATATGGCAGATAAAATGGTAACAGATGATGCATATGAGGATCAAAATGAAAAGATACATAAGCCAGATGCTCACCCACGTTCAAATTCTTCTAATACTGATGACATGAAGTCTATTGTCCTTGATAGTTTTGAGTATATTCAATGTGAGGACCTCAAGAATTCAGAAGTTTTATCTTTTAAAGAAATGTGTTGTTCGAAAAGTCAAGAACAGCTTCCTGGTGATTTGCCGAAAGGACCATCCACATGCTGTGCTTCAGAGGTGGACTTTAAAAACAGGCCGCATGATTATGATGTATGTATTCCTGATTCTGTTCAGGATGACATGTCTTCTCCTGATGTATGTATTCCTGATTCTGTTCAGGATGACATGTCTTCTCCTGATGTATGTGTTCCTGATTCTGTTCTGGATGACATGTCTCCTGATGTATGTGTTCCTGATTCTGTTCTGGAGGACATGTCTCCAGCACATGATGGTTTCAAGTCAGGGCAAAATGACCTTCCAGCTGCTCAGGATTTTACTGGAGGTAATGTGTTCATGATATTTGGCATCAAAATATAAGTTCTTAAATTCTGATAATCATGATCACAGAAGGGTTGAACTGTGTATCATAGTATAATTCTTCTGTCTGTTTTGAACTGAGATGCTTGTTGATTCCGTTTCAACCCATTTGCATGCCAATCCAACTTGGCTATTGTTGCAAAATATTAACATATTTTGGTGTCTAGTCAAGAATGAAACTCAATGTATTGAAACTAAGGTTTCATTGTACTATTGCGGTGTTTGATCCAAACATCACCATTACTTATAATTTTAAAAACAAAGCAGGTATTAGTAATGCATTCTCATGTGTTAAATCAAAGATTTGTCATTTAAAAAGCATGGAAACTATTGCAGGAAAGACGCAAGATGAAGCTGTTGGTACTCAGTTACCAAATTTCGTATACACCAGAAGAAAGAGGCAAAATTCTGTTACCCTCCAAAGAAATTGTTCCGCTGTGGAGAGTACAGAATGTGACAAGGCTGAACTAGTTACTTCTCAAATGCATACCGCTCGCGACACTGTCCCTCCATCAAAAACCATTCAAGCAAAAAATGATAAACTATGCAAACCAGATGATTCTGGTTTAATATTAGAAAAACCTGAAGATCCAATGATCCAAAGAAACCAGGAACTCAAGAGTAATCTGAACGGCAATGTAAAGTTTGTGGGGCGCTACATGCACCCAATGCCTGTTTCATCATTACTTTTAAAAACATTTGAGGATAAAATCCACATTTGTGTTTTATGTGGCCTTCTGTCAGATCAGCACAGAACTCTGTTTACCTACAAGGTAGCTATCAAGGAACCAAATTTCGGTTGCCCCTCTGCCATGGCTCACACCCCGATAATGTTGCCAGATCCAAAATATAACTTCATGAGAGAAGTAAGTTACTTTTCTTTTCCTGTTTTGAAACCTTTTTTTTTTCTTTCCTAATTTACATTTTACCCAAACTTTTGGCTACATAAATGCTTACTGTCAAAATATTTCACATTGTTTGCTAGACTATGGTGGAAAAGACTGGGGTGGAGTTGACTCCTAATGGGCAGTATATTGTCTTAATAGGCAGCATAAAAACCCCCAATTGCAGGTTAACTGTTTCTACATGTTGGAATTGATATGTAATAAATTGGAACAATATAGATAGAGTAACTAAATATTATTTAATCTCAGGGAAGGAAAAATTGATTGTTGTTGCTCAGCATGTACTTCAGTCTGCACGAAGAAGAATGGTTTGAAGATTGTTCATGTAGAAAGTGGTTATGCATCAGTTGTGGCAACACTGGAAACTGTTGAAGACGTACATTGTATTTTGGTTTGTGAACCTAACCGACTTGTTTCTGTTGGAGGGAGTGGGAGTATACAAGTGTGGGTCATGAATTCAACATGGAGGTGATTTTAATGCACTCTCTTTGATTTTTCTTTCCCCTTTATGACAACAGTCTTCTTTTTGGAATCATATCTCTTAAAAGTTTTTTATTTGTAGAGAATTTGATTGTTACACATAAGTCATAACCCTAGGTTTCTTATGTGTTTGCATTTATAGTAGAGACCATGGATATATGATCATGAAGTGCTTGTGCTTTTCATAGAAAATCTCCATGAAAATTGGGGAAACTTTGTTACTTGGATATTATGAACAATTGTTTCTTGGTTAAAAGCTACCCGAATTTCATTGTATTTAATTTGCTCATACTATAAGAGCTTATATCATTGTCTTACAAACTACTTTTGAAGAACAAGTGCTATCATAATTGATGAGTTAGGCCATTGTAATTGTAAATAAACTGTATTATTTACCTTAAATGTTTGTAATTTATTTGTTGCTAGTGTTGTTAAATAATTTATGAACAATTGTTTCTTGGTTAAAAGCTACCCGAATTTCATTGTATTTAATTTGCTCATACTATAAGAGCTTATATCATTGTCTTACAAACTACTTTTGAAGAGCAAGTGCTATCATAATTGATGAGTTAGGCCATTGTAATTGTTAAAAAACTGTATTATTTACCTTCAATGTTTGTAATTTATTTGTTGCTAGAGTTATTAAATATTTTATTTGTAACTAATTTGCTGCTAGTGTTATTAAATATTTATATTTATTGGTTGAAGTCATACAACTTAGCATCTTCACCCCTTTATTAACATTTTTGCAGTGAAAAGATAGACTACTTCATCATTCCGTCTGTTGGTTCCATGTCCCCTGGCATTGTGGAATTGAAGAGGGTCCCCCAGTGTGCTCATTTGGTTGTAGGCCGAAACATTTATGGGGACTTTAGTTTATGGTATGTTGTCTTTATTTACCTTGAAGGGATAATTTGACCACAGTTGGTTTATATTATAGTCTTGTTTAGGATTGTTCTGAGGATTTTACATTATTACGAAGCAAGAATAGTCAACATAGTTTACTAGATTGACTGGGAACTGGGAATTGGTATGAGGGCACCATTTCACGGTGCTGTCATGAATTTGTTGGCCAGAACTTGGGTATAAATTCATTGAAAGCATCAAACCCAATAGAAAGAACAGACTCCCATTTGTGTTTACAACGTAGACAATTGTTAACCTCAAAATGTTTCAAGACTTCTATTTTCATCTTTTAATATTTTAAGTTAGTTTTTTTGACATTTATATCGTATTAGCACGGACTTCATTGTTTTTAACTAGATTAGATAAAAAAATTGGTAGCATAACTATAAAGATATTAGAATGTATCACAAACCCAAATATCAAACTTAGGGGTTTACACATGCCCATACATCCATATTACATTTTTATGAAACAGTGGTTTTTTCAATCATATTTTTTTTATTAATTTGCTTGCATTTTGTCTTAAAATCTATTCTATACAAGTCACAGGTTCATCAGAATATGAAGAACATGTGTTGCCCTTTCCTTCTGTAAAACTTGAACAGACCGAGGCTCCTAATTTGATCTGTATCTGTTTCAGAATTGAGGAAATGTCTCTGCTGGCTTTAACACCACATTTTTATTCCGTCATTTCCACTTGTCTTCAAATTTCTTATTCAAAAAAACCTCTAACCTAGCCCAACAGTTGTTAAAAATAAGAAGAGGATAGGAAAAGTAATCAGAAATGTGTTGCTAATTTTTAATTTGGCCATTCAGTTATAATAATATCTCATTTACATCATTTTCAATGTTTTCCTCAGGGATATTGCAAAACTCAATTGTGTTTCAAGCTTCTCTGCTTCAAAATATCCAATTAATGAGTTCTTTCCAATAAGCTTGTTCCATTTGCAAACAAAAGGCTTGGGATTGAGTTATGCTAGCAGAGAGGAGAAGGCTGAAAAACTTTTAGAAGCATCCAATCTCTGGCACTCAGAGCAAAGAGAGACCCATGTGTATCTACCAACCAAAGATGTTGCGATGTGGTTTCTTGTCTCGACTCCCTCGGACTTTGATTGTTGCCAGGATCATGTTTCAACCTCAATTCATCAAGATGTAAATACAGCTAGAAGTTGGAGGCTAGCTCTTTTGATGGAAAATAGCATTGTTTTTGGAAGTCCCTTGGATCCTAGGTGCTATATGATGTTTCCTGGGTTTAATATAGTCAGTTGTATTTTGTTTGATTTTGTTAATATCTGATTTTTACTGCTTATGAAGTAGAGGGAAGTAATTTTCCCTATCTATTTTTCAGAATATTTTGTTTTCAATGTTAAGATATAAAGTGAATTAAAAACTGCTTGAATTGGATTTTAGATCAGTGTTGAAGTCACAATCTCATGTCCTCAATCAATAATCTATCATTCATTTATGAGGTCAGCAGCTGAAGAACTTACTGAAGATAATGATAATGAGGGTAACAAGGAAAGGCAACCTGGCTCGCCAAAACTTCAGGCACAGTGGAGTCTAGCGAAGGGTCAGACCTATTACGGGTCTAGTAGGCAGCTTTGCCTTGAATTTGCAAGAGTTTGATTTCACAATTTGAACATGTGACCGAATAGTTATATGAGTAGTCAATACTAAAACTGTTCTGCCAAGTTTCCCTTATGAGGATCTTAAGGAGAAATTTTTTTGAGCCATTAGTTTATATTGTTTGAGTTGTTATATAGCAATAACAAAGTACATCATCAGAACTACTAATTATATATCATTTGTACTCTATTTAAAGCTGTTGTGCTATTGCTTATTCTACATCGCTATATTTATCACTTTTTGACAGTTTTCAACTATATCAACTCTATGCAGAACAACTGCTGTTGGTGTCTCTGGTGGTTATGGAATCTTCAGCACAAGTGATGGCATGGTATATATGTGGGATTTGTCTAGAGGGTCCAAGCTTGATACTCTGCACCATTTCCAGGGTATGTTGCAAGGTTATACTTTATGCTCTAGTCACATTGCACTGAACACTAATACAGAAGCACTAATGATGTTGATATTTTTTTTATTGATAAATGTTAGTTGCTAGTAAAGTAATGGTTATGTTAGTTTTTAAGAGTTTGAATCTAAGATCTCTTGGTTAGAACTCTTTTAGTGTTCCTCAGCTTACTTATCGGGTTGTCTACATGAGATAAGAATTGTTGGTGATTAGTTAAGAATCATTGTAAGTTACAATCAAATGATATCTTCAAAAGACCTTTTGTCTTCCATTTCTGGTGTGCTTTTAGAACTTGGCCACATTTACTGTTTAACAGTTTCCTTTCATGTGTTAGTATAGGCCATACTGAAAGTTAAACTGAAGGTTCACTATGAGTTGAATCACTCAAGAGATTAAGATGACTTTAACACAACTGTGTAGTGAGAAATTACATATAAGAACATTAGGTGGTAGGTTAAGACATACACATAACTGTAGTTTCATCTAGTCTTTTGAATCTAGTATAGGATCTTGAACAGGAAAAGCTGGTTATAAATTACCAGATTTCTTACTTCTTTTCTGTCCTATTTGTTAACCAAGTTTGGGCTCCTAAGCGCCTTAGAGTGAACCCTTCAATCTCCAGCATTAAAAGTACTCAGCAACTTATAAAAATTTGTTGCCCCTTTATTTCACTGCAAACTAGTTAATATTCTTCCTGAAAGTCTGAAACACGTGCTCACATAAAAGTTGGCACTTGGCTCTTGGATTCTAGGCATAACATTACTTCCCCAATCCCCATTTAAAAGAGTGCTTGTCCTCAAACACAAATACACATAGCAAAGTTTCATGTATGCATAATGGAGGAAAGCATCTGGAGCTGGAATAGGAACTTCATGATGTTGGGTAAAGTAGGTGAACAAGATTCTAACCCTTGAAAACTTCTAACATGAGACATGGAAAATATGATGAAGCTTAAATCCCTTAGGCAGCTGCAATTTGTAAGCTCCCAAACCAATGCATTCTATACTAGGGAAAAGCCCAGGCTCAAGGAGCCGGCACCTTATTACATGGATATGCGACCTCACGTTTATAATGAAATTGTTACCGACATACAATTGAATCACTAACCATTTAATTATTATCAATTTAACAATACTAGAAGTACCCCTATAATAAATTATAATTAGGGATAAGTTACATTTATATCTCTCCACTGCTTATCCTATGCCATTCCTCATGGTTGTTTCCTTATAAGAATCAAAATTATTGTTTATGTACAATGTCGTGTCATTTTGAGGATTCCTATTTCGACCTTCGGTTTCGATAATGTATAATCATAAAATTCATTGATTATCTTATTTGTTATGTGTTTGTGTGATATTTATAATTTTGAAAATAAATGTTTGATTTTAGATGACATTGGCACAAGTATTGTTACGGATGATTTAAATTCAAATTCAAGAAGTGTTATGGGAGTCGTTGGGGGAGGAGGCCAACTTCTGCTTTATTTACATCTTCGTGATCGGGACTCAAATGAGTAGAGGCAATGATAGTGTTATTTTCTCATCGATTTAAGCCTTCAAGCTTGTATAGAAATTATTAGAGTTACAGTTAATGCACTTAATGGTGGTTTAAACATTTAAGTATCTGAATTCCTAAGTGTTTCATATACCATTCTCAACCAAATTCCAGGGGTTCCAATTTCAATGGAGCAACTAACTATAATTTCAATGTATTGCCTGTATATCAGCTGGCACTGTGATCTAATGCACGTAATTAACTTTTATAATAAGTGCGATATAAATTATAATAGATAGATATAAAATTATCTCCAATTTATTAAAGTAAATTAGCTCTGGTAATTTGGAGTTCAGGTGGGAAGTAAATATATATTTTTTCACAGGTTGTGAGAGTACTTTTGAGAACGGGCATAGTGCAGGTCCAATGTTATATATATATATATATATATATATATATATATATATATATATATATATATATATATATATATATATATATATATATATATATAGAGGAGGGTTATATTGACTCAAAGAGTAAGTGTTTAACACTTACTCCAAATCATAACCATTGATTTTCATTAATCTAACGGTTTTAATTGATCATTTAATCTAATTATTTTTGGAAATATTTTTTTATATAAAACTTTAATTAAAACCGTTGGATTAATGATAATCAATGGTTATGATTTGGAGTAAGTGTTGAACACTTACTCTTGGAGTCAATATAACCTTCCTTTTATATATATATATATATATATATATATATATATATATATATATATATATATATATATATATATATATATATATATATATATATATATATATATATATATATATATATATATATATATATATATATATATATATATATCAAATGAGAAATATATATCAAATGAGAAAGAGAACCTAGACATGGATTTGCTTTAATTGATGGGTTTGGGCATATTTGAATGATTAGTTAGTTAAAATTTGTGATTAGATAGTTAGTTTGGTTTTAAACTTCAAACTCATTTAAATAACTCTTTTACTTGTGGGAGGTTAATAGAACATAGAAGTTGGTTAATTAGTTGATTGGTTAGTTAAAGTTTGTTATTAGGCGGTTTATTTTTTTTGTTATAGGTAATTAGTTCGTTAATTTTTAACAAGCTTTATATATAGAGCATCACATGTAATCATTTATTATCTTTTTCAATATCTGAAGCAGAATTGATAGATATACCTATTCAGGGCAGAAGATTTACATGGCAGAGACCGGGTGGGACAGTTATGGGCCGGCTAGACAGATTCTTATTCTCTGATAGTTGGAACAGAACTTGGCCGAATTGTTCACAGTGGTGTCTTGACAAAGGACTTTCCGATCACTGCCCTATACTACTTTGTGATTACTCCTTAGACTGGGGGCCAAAGCCGTTTCGTATGCTAAACTGCTGGAAGGAAAAACAAGGATACCATAACTTCGTCATCAAAAATTGGAGGGACATCAAGGTACAGGGGTGGGCAATGTATGCACTGAAGGAAAAATTCAAAAAAATCAAGGGATGTCTTAAGGAATGACACGGGAATCATTTTCAGAATTTGGAAGACAGAATTAAAGAGGAAAAGGAAAAGCTCAATGAATTGGAGATCCTAGGAGAAAGAAACGGATTTACCGAGGAAGAATTAATTATCAGGAGCGAGCTTTCATCAAATCTTCATAAACTATCCAACCTCAATTGTAGCATTCAATGGCAAAAGTCGAGATCGAAATGGTTGAAGGAAGGGGATGTGAATTCCAAATATTTTCACAAATGTATAAATAAGAGAAGAAAAGATAATGAGATTTTATGCCTTGATATAAATGGGAGAAGGGTTACTGAGGTGCAGGACATTAAAGATGCACTACTTAACCATTTCAGTAGTCAGTTCGCAGGCAGAGAAAGCAGAGCAATTTCGGAGAACTTAACTTTCAACCACATTGAAGATTATCATAATGAAGAATTGGTAAGTGATTTCTCTGAAGAAGAAATACGAAGAGCGGTGTGGGAATGTGACAGCGACAAAAGCCCTGGACCGGATGGAGTCAATTTCGGGTTTGTTAAAGAATTTTGGGAGGAAGTAAAACAAGACTTCTTGAGGGTGATGTTGGAATTTCACAGAAACGGCAGAATGGTGAAAGGCGCAAATAGTTCTTTCATTGTGCTGATACCAAAGAAGAATAATCCGTCAAAAATTTCAGACTACAGACCGATTTCACTAATAGGGTGCATCTATAAGGTGATATCCAAAGTTCTTGCTAACAGATTAAAGAAAGTGATTGGAGTTATTATCTCTGAAGCACAATCAACATTTATATCAAATAGGCAGATCCTTGATGGTATTCTAATTGCGAACGAGATAGTGGATGAGGCTAGGAGGAGGAAAAAGGAATTGCTTATGTTCAAAGTCGACTTTGAGAAGGCGTATGATTCGGTGGACTGGAACTTTCTGGACTGTGTGATGACAAGAATGGGCTTTCATGAAAATGGAGGCACTGGATAGCAGAATGCTTAAAATCCTCGACGGTATCTATTTTAGTAAACGGCAGCCCGACTAAAGAATTCAGGATGCAAAGAGGATTACGGCAAGGCGACCCGTTATCACCATTTTTATTCCTTATTGCTGCGGAAGGTTTCAGTATGCTGATGAAAAAGGCAGTTGAAAGCGGCAGATACGTTGGGTACAAATTCGAGAAAGGAACGGATCGTTTTTCTCATCTGCAATACGCTGACGATACATTAATTATTGGGGAAAAGAGATGGTCAAACATCCGGATCATCAAGGCTAATATATTGCTGTTTGAAGTAATGTCAGGATTAAAGGTAAATTTTAGTAAAAGTACGCTTGCGGGGTTAAACATTCACGATAGATGGATTGAAGAGGCGGCAAGGATATTGAATTGTAAGAAAGGAATTCTCCCTTTCAAATACCTAGGTCTTCCCATTGGTGCTAATCCGAACAGACTTGATACATGGAAGACGGTAATTGAGGCCGTTAGAGGTAGATTGTTAAACTGGAGAAATAGGCATATTTCTTTTGCTGGTCGTGTAGTTCTCCTCAAATCAGTCCTTCACGCGCTTCCGGTTTACTTCCTCTCGTTCTTCAATGCTCCGACAGGTACCATTTCTAATTTAGAATCGTTATTTAAACAGTTTTTATGGGGAGGGTGTGAGAACAGTAGAAAAATCAACTGGGTCAATTGGGAGAAAGTGTGTCATGCATATGAGGAGGGGGGTTTGGGAATTAGAAACTTGAAACTGTTTAATAAGGCGCTATTAGGAAAGTGGAAATGGAAAATTAAAATGGAGAGAGCAGGGTTATGGTTAAAAGTGCTGAACAACAAATATGGGGAGGCAGAGGTTATGAGAGGCATTGTTGGTAGCAATGATTCTAATTGGTGGAAAAAGATTTGTGAGCTAGATATAGGTTCATGGGAAAATTCAGACTATTATTCTGTTACAGAAGTGTATAAGGGTTTAAAAGTCGTTGAACCGGATCAATCTTATATTACTTGGTCTAAGGTCTGGCATAAAGGGATTCCTCCAAAGATTTCGTGCTTTGGCTAGAGGTTATTCCATAACAGCCTTGCAAGTAAAAACAATCTAGTTAGGAGGAAGGTTATAGGGCAAGGTTCCACAAGATGTATCGGGGACTGTGATGCGGACGAATCCATACCTCACTTGTTTTTTGAGTGCAAATTTTTTTCAGGTATTTGGCAATCAATCTGCAAATGGCTAAGGATATCTACAGCTTTACACAGAGAAAGTAGGGAGCATTTCACTCAATTTGAAGGTTTGATCGGAGGAGATAAGGAAGCTGTGTCGAAAGTCAGAGTCATATGGTTTGCCGGAGTTTGGAGCATATGGAAAGCCCGGAATGCAAAAATTTTCAGCAATAAAGATTTGGTTCAGGAAAAGATGTTCGAAGACGTCATTGAATTTTCGTGGCGGTGGTTGTCCTTAATCAACATGGACATACAATTCAACTACGCACAATGGAGATCAAATCCGAGGATTTGCCTCGGGCTTTGATTTCACATAGGAGAGCATCCTTGGAGCTGCTGTGGAATTGGTTCGGTTAAGGTCTGGAACAGAACCGACAATGTGTAATGGTTGTGCGTGAAGAATCAGGTTCTGGTATTTTCATTCCGTGCTGAAAATTTTCATATAATTCTGTAGTTGAAAGAAGCTTGCATATAGAATGTTGTGGAATACATAGAATAGGTGTGTATCTTTACTGGTAAACTGGGCAATGGAAGCTTAGTATTGTAGTATTGAACTGTCTTTGGGGGAGGCTGCTATTACATAGAGAAACGCAGGATTCAGGCTTGTTCAATCAGCACTTGCATCAACATTTCGACAAGAACTGGGCGTTGGATAATAACTATCATGGTGATATCCATAAAACAATGTCTTGTTTGATTTCTGCTCAGATTCAGGATAACTGGAAGTAAAGTTTTTGGAGCATTGATTGGCTAATCATGGAAAAATAGGGCTGTGGCTGTGTATTAATATAGCTATTCAGGTTTCATTTCTGTCATGCTGCTAGTCTGTTTTGTATCGGCAATGTGCTAAGAGTTTGCGCGAAGAACCAGGTTTAGATAGTTTATTTTCTGTCTGAGCTGGAATCTTTCAAATATCGTTATGCTTGAACGATGTAATGGAGATAGAGTATTGAGGAACTTACTCTGTCATATTGGGTAATGGTAGCTTAGAAGTGTGATGTTGAATTGTTGTTTGGGTGAGCTTGCTGTTAAAGAGAGACTCACAGGATTCAGACTCGCTCTATCGGTTTTTGAAGTAACTACCGACAAGAACTGGGCTTCGGGTAACAACTGTATTGGCAATTTTCATAAATTACTGTACTGTCTGAATTATACTCAGGTTTAGGATATCAGGAATTATAGTTTTGGTGTATTTGAATGGCTAAATATGGATCATATTGGCTGAGGGTGTTTTGGTTTGTAGTTGCTCAGGATTCTTCATTTGGCATTCTGGTAGTAGGCTTTGTTATTCTGGTAGTAGGCTGTTATAACAATTGTAGTTGGCATGGCTCATGCCTTTTGTTTTCATTTTTAATAAAAGTTTTTTTTGCTGTTTCAAAAAAAAAATTCTATTTGAATTTTAAACATTTTTCCTTCGTAGTTAACTTTTCATATGAAGTTGATCTTCATGTTTAATCTCATTCTTTGTACTATGTTGAAACCAAACAAATCGTCTAGTTTAACACATGGCCAGTCCAAGGGCTTTATGCCTCACCCTAAATAAAAACGTATTTTAAAGTCAAATAACAAATAGGGCAAGAGTGACAAAAAAAAAAAACTTAGTATCACACACACATGGTGAAAAGAGAGAGAATGAAGAAAGCTTCTTTCTGTATTGATGAAAACTGAAAAACCAAACTGTTTACAGGAGGTAGTTACAAATTATATATAACTATGTAAAAACTCTAATTAGGGATGGCAACGGGGCGGGTCGGGGACGGTTATTACCTCCCCTAAACCCAAACCCGAATCCCCGTTTCCTGTCCCAAACCCAAACGAAAATGGAGAATTAAAACTTAAATCCGACTCAAACGAGTTCGAGTTGGGTTCGGGTATCCCCGCCCCGCCACCATCTATTTAGTGAAATCAATTTTTTTAATAGCAATACTTATTTTTTTCAAAATTAAATTACTTTATAACTACTAAAATGAAACAATTTCAAAAAAATTCTTACATACATTTCAAATATTTTAAATAATAAATACAAATCAAAATATCAAAACTTTGGCCACGTATTTATATTCTAAATTATCAAAAATATACACAATGAAATAAACGGGACGAATTTGGGGTGAGTACTAGTGTCCCCATTACCCGACCCGTCCTCATATTTTGTAATCGGGAAAAACCCAAACCCGAACTCAAACCTAGTCAAAGCGAGTTTTCCCCGTCAACTTCGGGACGGGTTCAGGTGGATACCCGCGAGTACGAGTTTTGTTGCCATCCCTAACTATAACTAATTATGAACTAGAGTTATTAAATACATTTGAAGATAGGAGACTATGCTAACTATAATTAGTTTAACTAACTCTGACGCCCTCCCTCATGTTGGACTGTGTAGATTACAAAGTCCTAACTTTGATATAAAGGACAGAAAAGAGGTAGCATGTAAGGGTTTTGTGAACACATCAGCAAGTTGAGAAGCTGAAGGAACATGAAGCAACTTTATGACACCCTGTTGAATCTTTTCGCGGATAATATGGCAGTTAATTTTGATGTGTTTGGTGCGTTCATGGATGTGGAATTATGTGCGAGGTGGATAGCTGATTTGTTGTCGCAGTATAGAACAGAAGGAGCAGTAGCATGAACTTGTAAATCTGCCAAAATATAGTTAAGCCATTGTATTTCCCTAGTAAGTTTGGCCAAAGCCCTGTATTCAGCCTCATACGAGGAAGCAGACACAGTTTCCTGCTTCTTAGATTTCCATGAAATGATGGCAGAACCTAGGAAAACACAATACCTTGTGATAGATTTCCTTGTGTCAATGCAACAAGCCCAATCAGAATCTGCAAAGCCAGTTAATTGCAAGGAATTGGCAGCTGGAAAAAATAGTCTCTGAGAAGGAGCTGATTTGAGATATCGAAGGATGTGAATGGCAGCTTGAAAATGAGATTGAAGAGGCTTAAATAAGTACTGACTAAGCTGTTGCACATAATAAGCTATGTCTGGTCTAGTGGTAGACAAATAAATCAGCCTTCCTATTAGTCTCCTGCAAGCAGTTACATCAGAGAAACTGGCGCTTCTAGTATTGGTGAACTTGAAAGCGGGGTCACAAGGCATAGAAACAGGTTTAGCTGCCAAAAGACCACTATCTACAAGGAGATCCAGGATGTATTTCCTCTGATTCAGGGAAATACCATGACTGGATCTGGAAATTTCAAGGCCAAGGAAAAATCTTAGAGCACTAAGATCTTTGATACGAAACCTGTCATCCAAAACAAACTTGACAGAAGAAATTTCAGACATATCATTTCCTGCTAACACAAGATCATCAACATATACTAATAAGGCTATAAAAGAAGTGTTAGTGGACTTGGTGAAGAGAGGGTGAACACCATAGGATTGTTTGTATCCAAGATATAAAAGTGTGTGTGTGTGTGTGAGTTTATGATTCCATTGCCTGCTAACTTGTTTGATTCCATATAAAGACTTATGCAATCGACAAACCTTGTTGGTCATTTTAGAATTTGAAACAGATAAACCGGGAGGGATTGTCATATAGACTTCCTCACTCAAATCGCCATGCAAAAAGTGCATTGTTCACATCAAGTTGTTCCAAGAACCAGCCCTTTGCAGCAGCAAGTGCCAAAAGAATCCTAACTATAGTCAATTTTGCAACCGGGCTAAATGTCTCAAAATAATCTACACCTTCAAGTTGAGTATAGCCTTTGGCAACAAGTCGTGCCTTGTGCCTTTCAATGGATCCATCAGCATGATATTTAATTTTATAAACCCACTTACAATCTATGGGACTTTTACCACTAGGAAGGTCTACAATGGACCAGGTTTTATTCAGAGCCAAGGCATCAAGTTCAGCCTTCACGGCTTCTACCAACAGTCATGCTTAGAAGCTTGAAGGAATGTTTTAGGTTCAGTATAGGTACTGATTGCTAAACAAAATTTTCTATAGGCAGGGGAACAATCTTGGTAAGACAAAACAGAAGATAAAGGATAAGGAGTAGAGGGACCATTACCTAAGAAGATGTTAGAGCAACTAGTCAATGAACAATGATAGCCATTCAAGTAACTAGGCCTGTTCCTGTTTCTAGTTAAATGTCTAAGAGACAGTTCAGCAGCAGGGGTAAGCACACTAGGGTCAGATGAAACTAACTGATCATGAGCTGAAGCAGTGGTAACATTATCATGAAGAAGTGGATCAAATTCTAAAGGTGTTAATGTGGGAGTGTCGAAGAAATCAAGTGAGGAATCATGGGCAGGATAGTTAGTGGAATGAGAATTCTTATTAAGAGAAGCATGAAAAGGTAAATGTTTTTGAAAAATAACACATTCCGAGAAATGAATATTTGATGGGAATGTAAATCATATAAAATGTAACCCTTGACACCTTCTTTGTAACCCAAAAAAACAGTTTTCCTAGCCCTTTTATCAAATTTGGTACGGTTAGCATGTAATGTAGATGCATAACAAAGGCATCCAAGCACTTTAAGGTGCAAAAAGGTGGGAGGAGAACCATGAAGTAATTCATATGGAATTTTATTATTGAGAAGAGGCAAAGTAGTTCTATTGATGAGATGGACATAATGTTGAATAGCAAAATTCCAAAGAGTTTTAGGTAAATTTGCTTGAAAAAATAAAGCTCGAGCAACATTCAAAATGTGTTGATGCTTCCTTTCAACAGTACCATTATTTTGAGGAGTTTCAACACAAGTTCTTTGATGAATGATGCCCTTGCTAGAAAACAAATCATGCATGACGAATTCAACACCATTATCACTCCTTAAACATTTTAATTGCTTGTTAAACTGTGTTTCAATAAATGCAAAGAAGTGAGTAAGGTGCTTTCTAGTTTTCTCTTTGGATTTCATCAAAATAACCCAGGTAAATCTACTAAAATCATCAATGAGGGTTACGAAATATCTATGGCCTAACACAGAGGTATGAGCATAAGGGCCCCAAATATCAGCATGTAGAATTTCAAAAATATGAGAACTGTTAGTAACACTACTAAAATGAGGTAATTTCTTTTGTTTTGAAAATTGAGAAGCATTACAAGGATCTTTATTAGCATGAAAATAAATAAAGGGAAATTGAATAGACATATTATGATGTCTGTTATGGGAAAGATGTCCAAGCCTCAAATGCCAAAGATGGCTATCACTAGAGTTCTTAGAAATGGAATTACAAAAAGAAATGGTTGGAGAAACATTACAAATAGAACCAGAACTATTATGATAAGACACAGATGCAGGAACCTCCATCATATAAAGTCCATGGCATAGTCTATCTGAACCAATCATCTTCTGGGTACTGTTCTGTAAAAATAAACAAGTTTGTTTAGTGACAACAATATACCAGTTGTTATCAGAAATGAGTTGTGGCACAGAGACTAAATTTTCATGAAAATTAGGAAAGAACAATACCTTGTGTAACTGTAAATCAGTGGAAACAATAACAGTTCCAGCTAATTCAGCAGTTGCATAAGTATTGTTTGGCATATCAATTCTAATAGGTTTAATAAGTTTGCAGTTGATAAGAGTGGACACGTTATAGGTGATGTGATTGGTGGCCCATGTATCAATGATCCAAGAGGTAATATTATTACCAAATGAAGTAGAAGGTATGGTATTTAATGCAATGGATTTGGTATTATAAGCCATGATAGTGTTAGCAGAAGCAGAAGAAGAAGCTTGAGACTTTGACTACTGAAGTAGTTCCATGAGTCCCTTGTATTGTTCCTGAGATAACATTACACCATTAGATGCAATATCTGATGCAGATATCTGGTCTTCATCAATCTTTTTGCTTCCATAAGCTAAATTGACTGAGGATCCAGACTTGTTAGTTGTGGTTCTACTCTAATTACCAGGAGGAAATCCATGAAGAAAGTAACATGTATCAATGGTATGATTAGTTTTATTACAATGTGTGCACAACCTGTTTCCACCTTGATTTCTTTTTCCATATTCACCTTATCTACCATGACCTCTATTATGAAAATTTCCTCTGCCCCTGTTAGACAAATTGGAATAATTTCTAGTGACATTGCAAGCTTTACCAGAATCAACATTGAGATCTTTTAACTAAGTATCAACATTTGGAATATGAAATTCCCTCTCTTGTTGAGCAACAAGAGAAAAAGCCTTACTAATGGGAAGAGAAGGTTCCATCATCATGATTTGAGACCTCACATGTGAATACTCATCATTAAGGCCTTTCAAAAAACAACTAGTATAATCTT
This sequence comes from Vicia villosa, assembly GCF_029867415.1. Lineage (NCBI taxonomy): Eukaryota > Viridiplantae > Streptophyta > Magnoliopsida > Fabales > Fabaceae > Vicia > Vicia villosa. The sequence continues at coordinate 51,538,789 of NC_081186.1, forward strand.
GATCCCTAAACAATAGAATTGATTGTATAGCACCGCATGAACATTAAATTGAGCACTTACATTGCGATAAGGGTCGAAAACTCTCTACTTCATCCCAAAGGGATTTCAATTGAGTAAAATAATCTCAAACATCGCGACTACCTTGAGACAGCTCACAAATGTCTTCATGAAGATCGGAAATTCTGAACATGTCACCTTGATCAAAGCGGTCATGGAAATCTTTCCAAGCCGCTGCAGCAGTATGAAAGAAAATAATAGATTTCTATACAGGAGGTGAACACGATCGTTGCAGCCAAGCCAGAATCATGCTATTATAGCGGAGCCACTGATTGTAATGAGCCTCTTGTTTTCCAGGAGTAGGAATCATTCCATCAACAAACCTTATCTTGTTCTCACAAACCAAAGCGACTAGCATTGAAAGGATCCAAGACTGAAAGTTCTTCGTACCTTCAAGTAACAATGTAACAAGCACCACCGCAGGAGTTTCACTAGGATGAAGGTAAAAGGGATTGGTAGTGTTCGTCGCAAAATCGGCATATGGATCGAGATTCTGGTTCGAAGTCATTGTAACTCAATCAAGAAGCTAGGAATTGCGGAATTCAATAGGGAAAAAATTAGGGATTTGAAGAAACGAAACCAATTGAAAGGAAATCGAAACAATCAATTTCAATCGCAAGAATCAGAAAAAAAGAACGAAGACGATGATTTAACCAGAGCTCAAGATTTGAGCTATGATTCCATCTTAGTATCACACACACACACATGGTGAAAAGAGAGAAAATGAAGAAAGCTTCTTTATGTATTGATGAAAACAATAAAACCAAACTGTTTACAGGAGGTAGTTACAGATTATATATAATTATGTAGAAACTCTAACTAAGTGTGAACTAGAGTTATTAAATACATTTGAAGGTAAGAGACTATGCTAACTATAATTAGTTTAACTAACTATGATAAAAAATAAAGGAAGGAAGATTACTCAAGTGACAACCGTGTTAAATATTAAAATATTAGTTTAATAGTAATTCAATTTAATCAAATACCCTTTTATTCAAAATAAAGAGATATTTTGGGGTTTTCACAGCGGGTCTGTGAAAAGTTATATGGGTGCAATTAGGGGTGGGAATAAGCCAGGTCGGCCTACAGGAGCCTATGGCCTAGCCTATATAAGTCCAGGCTAGGCCAGACTTATTTAACAAAAAGGCCAGGCTTAGGCTTTTTTAAAATTCTATTTAATAAAATAGGCCAGACTTAGACTGTTAAAAAAGCCTATCAAGCCTTATAGGCCGGCCTATATTTTCATGTATATTAAAAATAGGATAAATAGATCGACCTATATTTGCATGTTTATTATAAAAAAGGCTAAATAGGCAAGCCTATATATGCATATATATTAGAACAAAGGCTAAATAGGTTGGCCGGGTTGAGTTACTGTGCATAGATAAAAATCTACGTACCATGCATAGATTATTATGGACCCTTGGATCAACATCTTAATCTAACGGTGAAAAATAGGCATATATATAATAGTGCAGACTCACTTAAGTTGGTTGGAAATTCCAAAAACACCCCTGCAGGCCAACCACTGAACTAAATAATAAAAATCACTGAAATCAGCGTCATCACCCAACACGGGCCCGTGTTGTGCAACACGGGCACCCGTGTTGGCCCCCTGTTATGTTTATTTTTATTGTTTGGTCCCAGGATGTGCAACACGGGCCGTGTTGTGCAACACGGGCACCCGTGTTGCTTCACTGTTTTTCCTTTCTCTCAAACTTTACTCCCAGCTCTCTTCCTGACACGGCCCGTGTTGGGCAACACGGCCACCCGTGTCAGGCCTCCTGTAGCATGTTTTCTGAACTTCCTCAAAACTTCCGAGTTTCGCACTGATTTACTCCGATTTCTCCATATGAACCTGAAAACCTTAAAACATACAACCAAAGCATAAAATGACGAATAAAGAAATAAAACACTCAATAACAAAACTTAAACATACTTAAAAACAACGATAAAACTATGTGTGAAAACCACTGATCAGAAACCTGACCCAACAATCTCTCTCTCTCTCTCTCTCTCTCTCTCTCTCTCTCTCTCTCTCTCTCTCTCTCTCTCTCTCTCTCTCTCTCTCTCTCTCTCTCTCTCTCTCTCTCTCTCTCTCTCTCTCTCTCTCTCTCTCTCTCTCTCTCTCTCTCTCTCTCTCTCTCTCTCTCTCTCGCCGCCACCACCATCGCAGGACCTTCACCATCGCCATCGCAAGACCTTCACCATCGCCATCCACAACTATTTCTCCAAAATCATCTAGGTAAGATTAACACTTTCTTACGATTATGTCAGATTAGGTCACGATTTTGTTTCAATTTGTGTTTGAGTTACTACGACTAGGTCAGATTAGGTCACGATTTTGTTTCAATTTGTGTTTGAGTTACTACGATTAGGTCAAATTAGGTCATGATTTTGTTTCAATTGTTGAAATTATAAGTCTGTGAATGTTTATTCTAAATCAATTATTTGAGTAATATTGAGTAATTTGATTGATTAACTTGTTTAGGTAAGGCATGCTGATATGTAACTTGCTGAGTTATTAATAGACTAATTTGAGTAATATGTATGGAATAGAGTAATATGTATTGAGTAATGAGTGGTCTACTTTGAGCACTATTTGTAGCAGGCAAGATTGAGTAATATACATGGTTGAGTAATGAATGTTATGTTTTGATTAATATGTGGTTTGTATTGAATAATCAGTATTGAATCATAACATTGAGTACTGTGAAATAGAAATTGAGTAATCTGCAGTAGGTCATAAGTAATGTATGATAGATTAGAGTAATTTATGATAGCTTACGTGTCATAAAATTGAGTAATGTGACACAGAAATTGAATAATCTGTAGTAGGTCTTGAGTAATAAATGATATCTTAGTGTAATTTATAATGACTTAGAGTAGTATGTGTTGGATTTCAGTAATATGTTTCTAGATTTGAGTAATATGTTTCTGTGTATGTAGCTAGGATGAAGATCTCCATTGTAATATTATCATGTGACATCAACTGAGTGGTGTTGAAATAATTGTTTGATCTGCACTCTTTATGCAATCTATATTTCATATTTCAGATATTAATGCATATTGGTTGATTGACATGTTGTTAGCCTTTTAATTTCTTGATTGAGAAATTATAAACTCAAATTCACACTTCAGTTGATGTTTGGTGTTGGATACTAAGGTTAAAATCTTAAGGCCAAACAAATAGTTTTAAATATCCAGCGTTTAAGTTCCTAGAAGTAAGGATTTGAATAATCTGTTTCTGGATTTGGGTAATATGTTGTTAATATTGAGTATGTTCTGTTCCTTACTTTCTGTTCTTGTTATTGAGTAATATGTTGTATGGACAAATATGAAAACAAGATCTGCGGCAAGAATTGGCAACAATGACCATTCAAAAGATTTTGAGACAACAGAAGAGGAAGACTTAAATGATCGTATTAGTGCAGTTAGCACAGAAGAGGAAGAGGATGAAATTGCTGATATGAGAAATAAGAAAAGAAAAAAAAAACCTCATCAAGGATATTGCATAGGTGTTTTCCTAAGAAGCTGACATAATTAGTTTTGTTGTTGAACGAGGGAAAGAAAGATCCTAGTAAGAAAGAAGACTGTATTAAGAAAGAGAAGTATATTAAGGAATGTGGATTTGGCGGATTGTTGAAACTGAACATCACCATTATCCCGTGGGTATTGGTAAGCTGGATTTTAAATAACTTTGACAAAGATAGGGGAATGGTTGTCAATGAAAATGCAAGAATTACTGTTGGAGAAGAAGATGTGAAGAGGGTATATGATTTGCCAAGGGGTAAGAAGATAATTGATTTGGAAAAGGTTGACAAATCAAATAAAGAAAAGTTGAAGAAATTTAAGGAGCAGCTCGGGGTACATAGGGGAGAGTTATGATAGTATGATCAACATACATACCAATGTTTTGTATGAAAGGTTGATGAAGTTTGAAATAAAAAAGAACAAAGCTTGGGCAAAAGATTTTATATTATTGGTTATCGGAACCATTCTTTGCCCAACTACTTCATATTTGGTTAGTTTGAACTATGCTACAGTGTTGAGCGAAGTAAAGAAAGTTAGTAACTACAACTGGTGTCAACACTTAATTCAACATGCCAATGGAGGGATTAAGAAAGATGCATGTTTTGGGAAAGCAGACTTCCACTTTCTTCTAGTATGTAATCTATTAAAATATTGTTGTCATTGAATGTATCCTCTTTAAATTCTATTGTATAATCAAATTTAATATCTTCATTGTAAGTACATTTTTTAGATATGGTGCAAACAACCAAAAAGAAGAAAATAGTTGAAAAACCACCAAGTTGTAGTAAATGGGAGGATGACATTGTGAGCTTGGAGTTGAGGAAAATAAAGGAGAAGGGAGGTTTCAACAAGGTGATCGTTCTTGATAAAAAAGATTGTGATGTTCCAGAAAGTAGTAGAGCAGAAAAAGACATGGACGATGAAGTGATGCAGGCCAAAATTGCTGAGACTGCAAAACGTAGTAGAGAGAAAGTGATCCAAAGAAAAGGGAAAAAGCGAAAGACACAATATATGGATGATGAAATGATGGAGGCTCATTTGGCTCCACATGACTACGCATTAGAAGAGGTATATCTGAACGAAATACTCAATATTCGAATTTAGTAGTGTAATATATTAGCAGTATTAAGTATTGAGTAATGCGTAATATATGGCCATTCATTGTTATTTGAGTATCGAGTATTGTGTAATATATGACCATTCATTGTTATTTTAATATTCAGTATTGAGTGCTACAGTTTGAGTATTGAGTATTGCGTAATATATGGCCATTCATTGTTATTTGAGTATTCAGTATTGTGCAATATATGGCCATTCATTGTTATTTTAGTATTCAGTATTACAGTTTGAGAGTACATGTTTAATATGTGGCTATACATGCTTAGTTTGAGTAATACGTAGCTATTCATTTGAGTGGTTTTATGTACATTGCAGGCTAAAAAACAAATAAAGATTTGTGATGAAAAGCTGAAGTTTTGGGAAAATTGGAAGACTTATTGGGTCAAACAGGCAGAGGAAGCCGAGTCTTCAATGAGAAAAGGAAAAGAAGTTGGAGATAAGGAGCATCGTTTTGAGACGGGAAAAGAAGTTGGAGATAAAGAGGATGATGCACATGAGCCTAGAAATGCAAGTCCTAAATTGGTTGAGAGTGAAGACAAGGATGATGATTCAGATCATGGGAATGAAGAATAAGCTGCAAATTTAGTTGATAAAGAGGTTTGATGCAGAACAACCTGGAAAAGAAGATGATGCAAATCAACCTGAAAAAGAAAGTCAAGAGAAGCATGGTAATATAGGGGAGATGAATGATTCTGATTGGGGTCAACCTTCTTTTGATCTAGGATTCAGTACTCCTATATCATTGGAAGTAGTATTACCAATGGAAGAAAGTAGAAAGTCACCACCTGAGCTGGTAACATACACACTTATGGAGAACGTACCACAAAATGAACAGTTTCCGCTTCCAAAAAGGATCTCAGCATTGTCACTATACTTTAGATCCCCATATGTAATGCAAATGAAGAAGGCAAAATTGAGTGAGGAAGACACACAATTGGTCAACTATGCCTGAACATTGGCAGAAGTAAGTGGAGGAGCTATGTACGTTGATTTTTTAATTCCAGCCATTTAATATTTTTTTTTAACTTCAATTTTTAAATGAGATTCATTATATTTCATCTCTAATTGATAATGATTTTAACATGAAGGAAGGTATTGTTCCAAGACAAATGCAAGATGGTAGAAAACCTTAACAGGGGATCCTTATTTTGTCTCAAGAAGGATTGTAAGTTAGAGGGAGATGTCATTGGAAACTATTTTAGTTTCTTGAATAAAAAAGAGATGATGAAAGGAAAGATGAAAAGGTTCACATTCCCTATTACATATGAAGTAAGTATCACATATTGATTAGTTTTAATTAACTAAAATTTACAATATATTCATTGTTTAAATTCCCATATTAAATGTATTTTGTTATAATTATTTGCACATAGTTTGACCATGGCGTCAAGATCACTAGACGCAAAAAGGATCATAGAGAAGCCCACGTAGTGGCTGAGTATGCAGAAGATTTAATAAGACAGCTCAAATACGTGGATTTTAAGGATATAGACATCGAAAATCCTGAATATGTAAGTACATTTTTGCTTAATATTTGTGCTAGTATTGAACAATATGTAGGATAATATTCAATAATGTTTAAGTAATATGTTGATAGTATGGAGTAATCTGTTTTGATTAATCACAAGGTTAGCTAGAGAGTGGGATAGTATTGAGTTCCATGTTGATTATTGTACTCATGATTTCTTTTCATCATTACAGTGGTTTTTCCCAGTTTATTTGAAGAGTCACTATGCTGCATATGTGATCGATTTCAAAGAACAGAGGTTCAGATTTCTGAATAGTTGTGAAAAGTTCACATTTTGAAAAGAAGATGAATGGGACAACTGGGGGAAGTGGAAAGTGAGATATGGGATGGAGTTGATAAATGCTAAGAGAAATGAACCAATAGACTTTAGTGAATGGAGTTGGGAGGATGTGAAATTGCCTTTACAACATGATAGGAAATCATGCGGGCTATTTATTCTCACATATATTGAGAAATGGGATAGCAAGCAAGCTACAATTTGGGATTTTTTAAAGCATTGGGATATGATGACAAATGAAGAGCAAGATGATTTCATGGAGATTCAAAGAGTAAAAGTGCTGCTAGAAATCTTGAAGCGTGAATACAATGAGCTTCTTGGAAACTTGACAAAGTTAGCCCTGAACTTGGCTGAAGAAGAGGCAGCATGTGCTATGGCAGATGACCTCGAGAAAGAAGCCGAGAAGAACAAAAAAAAGCTGAAGACAAAGAAGTCAGCCCTGGACTTGGGTGAAGAAGAGGCAGAATATTCTATGGCACATGACCTTGAGAAAGAAGCCGAGAAGAACAAGAAGAAGCTGACGACAAAGAAGTCAGACCTGAACTTGGCTGAAGAGGTCGTAGACAAGATCGAGAAAGAAGCCGGGAAGAAGACAAAAAAACATAAGACAAAATGGAAAAAAACTCTATATTGAATTGTGTAGTAAGAATGTTGGTGTTTAGTGAAAGATAATTTTGATGTTTAGTAACTATATTGATTAGTATTAACTAATGTTGCTAGCTTGACTGTATGTTGGTAGCACAATATTGATTAATGTGGCTGGTTAGTTTGACTAATATTTTCAAGTATTTAATTAATGACATTGCCTATTTTAGTAATCTTATTGCAATATTGAGTAGAGCTTCCAGTATTGAGTATTGAGTGGTGAGTATTGAGTAATACATGCTTAGTATTGATTAATATGTCGCTATACATGCTTTGTTTCAGCAATTATGTTTTAAACAGGTACATGTAATTTAACTAAGAGAAACTATCGAAGATGGATGCATAATTGTGGTGTCATTTTTTTTACCTCCCCGTTTCACTTGGGAGGACGGCACGCTAGACCCTTCACGTGAAGTTTGGAAGGAGAATGCGCCCGTGGCGGGATGAATTTTGTTTCAGTTCTTCCTACGATAGCACACGAACTTTTTAATTATCCTACGAAAGAGGAAGGGGAAAAATATCTCAAATAAACCCTAGGAGTTTTCTAAGTGTGGGGATTCACCTAGACTAGAAATTCTGGAGTCCGGGAGGTCGGTTATATATAGGGAAAGTTTTAAGCACCCTACATATCTGTAGTACTCTACGGGAACCTTCTCTGTGTCTATGTGTTTGTGTTTGTTGCTTATTTATTGGGAAAGTTTCTCCTTTGTGTTAGGAGAGAGAATTGAATTGAATTAAAAAGACAGATAGACAAACTATTTTTGGTTTTTTATTAGCTCGCTGAGATTCCTTGTGAACCTCATGCCTACATATCCCTAATGGAAGTCAGAGCTTTTTGTAGTTCGGAGAACTAATTAGGGAACTTAATTATTTTTGGTGCCTTACTTAAAGCTCAAGGTTGAAGCTGGAATTAAATCTCTGTTTACAGTAAAGAGACATGAAATCATCTTTACAGAGAGGTATTTTTACTATTCCACCACAAACATTAAAAGAGTGACAGAACAGCTGAATTCATTTCATTCAAAAGGGGGACCTTACTTATGTATGTGCAAGTATACCAGTCAACTGCGTCTTGAATGAAAAAATGATACTCAACCAAATTAGGGAAAGTTACACATGCTTGGGTTAACTGGCCAGAGCATGTCTTTCAAAATCCTAAATGGGAGAATGATTAAAATTGAAATGTAATGTTTGTTTGTTTGAATGTGGTGAGATAGGAGAAATATCTCTCTATAGAGATAAGCTATATCTATCTACTGTATAAAATATTTGACTTTAGCTGGCTTGTATGAGGCCCAAGCTTGAGGCTTTCTGATTGATTTTTATTGACTCTGGGAGATGACTCCTAAGTGTGTTTCATATACCATTCTCAACCAAATTCCAGGGGTTCCAATTTCAATGGAGCAACTAACTATAATTTCAATGTATTGCCTGTATATCAGCTGGCACTGTGATCTAATGCACGTAATTAACTTTTATAATAAGTGCGATATAAATTATAATAGATAGATATAAAATTATCTCCAATTTATTAAAGTAAATTAGCTCTGGTAATTTGGAGTTCAGGCGGGAAGTAAATATATATTTTTTCACAGGTTGTGAGAGTACTTTTGAGAACGGGCATAGTGCAGGTCCAATGTTATATATATATATATATATATATATATATATATATATATATATATATATATATATATATATATATATATATATATATATATATAGAGGAGGGTTATATTGACTCAAAGAGTAAGTGTTTAACACTTACTCCAAATCATAACCATTGATTTTCATTAATCTAACGGTTTTAATTGATCATTTAATCTAATTATTTTTGGAAATATTTTTTTATATAAAACTTTAATTAAAACCGTTGGATTAATGATAATCAATGGTTATGATTTGGAGTAAGTGTTGAACACTTACTCTTGGAGTCAATATAACCTTCCTTTTTTATATATATATATATATATATATATATATATATATATATATATATATATATATATATATATATATATATATATATATATATATATATATATATATATATATATATATATATATCAAATGAGAAAGAGAACCTAGACATGGATTTGCTTTAATTGATGGGTTTGGGCATATTTGAATGATTAGTTAGTTAAAATTTGTGATTAGATAGTTAGTTTGGTTTTAAACTTCAAACTCATTTAAATAACTCTTTTACTTGTGGGAGGTTAATAGAACATAGAAGTTGGTTAATTAGTTGATTGGTTAGTTAAAGTTTGTTATTAGGCGGTTTATTTTTTTTGTTATAGGTAATTAGTTCGTTAATTTTTAACAAGCTTTATATATAGAGCATCACATGTAATCAATTATTATCTTTTTCAATATAATTCTATTTGAATTTTAAACATTTTTCCTTCGTAGTTAACTTTTCATATGAAGTTGATCTTCATGTTTAATCTCATTCTTCGTACTATGTTGAAACCAAACAAATCGTCTAGTTTAACACATGGCCAGTCCAAGGGCTTTATGCCTCACCCTAAATAAAAACGTATTTTAAAGTCAAATAACAAATAGGGCAAGAGTGACAAAAAAAAACTTAGTATCACACACACATGGTGAAAAGAGAGAGAATGAAGAAAGCTTCTTTTTGTATTGATGAAAACTGAAAAACCAAACTGTTTACAGGAGGTAGTTACAAATTATATATAACTATGTAAAAACTCTAATTAGGGATGGCAACGGGGCGGGTCGGGGACGGTTATTACCTCCCCTAAACCCAAACCCGAATCCCCGTTTCCTGTCCCAAACCCAAACGAAAATGGAGAATTAAAACTTAAATCCGACTCAAACGAGTTCGAGTTGGGTTCGGGTATCCCCGCCCCGCCACCATCTATTTAGTGAAATCAATTTTTTTAATAGCAATACTTATTTTTTTCAAAATTAAATTACTTTATAACTACTAAAATGAAACAATTTCAAAAAAATTCTTACATACATTTCAAATATTTTAAATAATAAATACAAATCAAAATATCAAAACTTTGGCCACGTATTTAATATTCTAAATTATCAAAAATATACACAATGAAATAAACGGGACGAATTTGGGGTGAGTACTAGTGTCCCCATTACCCGACCCGTCCTCATATTTTGTAATCGGGAAAAACCCAAACCCGAACTCAAACCCAGTCAAAGCGAGTTTTCCCCGTCAACTTCGGGACGGGTTCGGGTGGATACCCGCGAGTACGAGTTTTGTTGCCATCCCTAACTATAACTAATTATGAACTAGAGTTATTAAATACATTTGAAGATAGGAGACTATGCTAACTATAATTAGTTTAACTAACTCTGACGCCCTCCCTCAAGTTGGACTGTGTAGATTACAAAGTCCTAACTTTGATATAAAGGACAGAAAAGAGGTAGCATGTAAGGGTTTTGTGAACACATCAGCAAGTTGAGAAGCTGAAGGAACATGAAGCAACTTTATGACACCCTGTTGAATCTTTTCGCGGATAATATGGCAGTTAATTTTGATGTGTTTGGTGCGTTCATGGATGTGGAATTATGTGCGAGGTGGATAGCTGATTTGTTGTCGCAGTATAGAACAGAAGGAGCAGTAGCATGAACTTGTAAATCTGCCAAAATATAGTTAAGCCATTGTATTTCCCTAGTAAGTTTGGCCAAAGCCCTGTATTCAGCCTCATACGAGGAAGCAGACACAGTTTCCTGCTTCTTAGATTTCCATGAAATGATGGCAGAACTTAGGAAAACACAATACCTTGTGATAGATTTCCTTGTGTCAATGCAACAAGCCCAATCAGAATCTGCAAAGCCAGTTAATTGCAAGGAATTGGCAGCTGGAAAAAATAGTCTCTGAGAAGGAGCTGATTTGAGATATCGAAGGATGTGAATGGCAGCTTGAAAATGAGATTGAAGAGGCTTAAATAAGTACTGACTAAGCTGTTGCACATAATAAGCTATGTCTGGTCTAGTGGTAGACAAATAAATCAGCCTTCCTATTAGTCTCCTGCAAGCATTTACATCAGAGAAACTGGCGCTTCTAGTATTGGTGAACTTGAAAGCGGGGTCACAAGGCATAGAAACAGGTTTAGCTGCCAAAAGACCACTATCTACAAGGAGATCCAGGATGTATTTCCTCTGATTCAGGGAAATACCATGACTGGATCTGGAAATTTCAAGGCCAAGGAAAAATCTTAGAGCACTAAGATCTTTGATACGAAACCTGTCATCCAAAACAAACTTGACAGAAGAAATTTCAGACATATCATTTCCTGCTAACACAAGATCATCAACATATACTAATAAGGCTATAAAAGAAGTGTTAGTGGACTTGGTGAAGAGAGGTTGAACACCATAGGATTGTTTGTATCCAAGAGATAAAAGTGTGTGTGTGTGTGAGTTTATGATTCCATTGCCTGCTAACTTGTTTGATTCCATATAAAGACTTATGCAATCGACAAACCTTGTTGGTCATTTTAGAATTTGAAACAGATAAACCGGGAGGGATTGTCATATAGACTTCCTCACTCAAATCGCCATGCAAAAAGTGCATTGTTCACATCAAGTTGTTCCAAGAACCAGCCCTTTGCAGCAGCAAGTGCCAAGAGAATCCTAACTATAGTCAATTTTGCAACCGGGCTAAATGTCTCAAAATAATCTACACCTTCAAGTTGAGTATAGCCTTTGGCAACAAGTCGTGCCTTGTGCCTTTCAATGGATCCATCAGCATGATATTTAATTTTATAAACCCACTTACAATCTATGGGACTTTTACCACTAGGCAGGTCTACAATGGACCAGGTTTTATTCAGAGCCAAGGCATCAAGTTCAGCCTTCACGGCTTCTACCAACAGTCATGCTTAGAAGCTTGAAGGAATGTTTTAGGTTCAGTATAGGTACTGATTGCTAAACAAAATTTTCTATAGGCAGGGGAACAATCTTGGTAAGACAAAACAGAAGATAAAGGATAAGGAGTAGAGGGACCATTACCTAAGAAGATATTAGAGCAACTAGTCAATGAACAATGATAGCCATTCAAGTAACTAGGCCTGTTCCTGTTTCTATTTAAATGTCTAAGAGACAGTTCAGCAGCAGGGGTAAGCACACTAGGGTCAGATGAAACTAACTGATCATGAGCTGAAGCAGTGGTAACATTATCATGAAGAAGTGGATCAAATTCTAAAGGTGTTAATGTGGGAGTGTCGAAGAAATCAGGTGAGGAATCATGGGCAGGATAGTTAGTGGAATGAGAATTCTTATTAAGAGAAGCATGAAAAGGTAAATGTTTTTGAAAAATAACACATTCCGAGAAATGAATATTTGATGGGAATGTAAATCATATAAAATGTAACCCTTGACACCTTCTTTGTAACCCAAAAAAACAGTTTTCCTAGCCCTTTTATCAAATTTGGTACGGTTAGCATGTAATGTAGATGCATAACAAAGGCATCCAAGCACTTTAAGGTGCAAAAAGGTGGGAGGAGAACCATGAAGTAATTCATATGGAATTTTATTATTGAGAAGAGGCAAAGTAGTTCTATTGATGAGATGGACATAATGTTGAATAGCAAAATTCCAAAGAGTTTTAGGTAAATTTGCTTGAAAAAATAAAGCTCGAGCAACATTCAAAATGTGTTGATGCTTCCTTTCAACAGTACCATTATTTTGAGGAGTTTCAACACAAGTTCTTTGATGAATGATGCCCTTGCTAGAAAACAAATCATGCATGACGAATTCAACACCATTATCACTCCTTAAACATTTTAATTGCTTGTTAAACTGTGTTTCAATAAATGCAAAGAAGTGAGTAAGGTGCTTTCTAGTTTTCTCTTTGGATTTCATCAAAATAACCCAGGTAAATCTACTAAAATCATAAATGAGGGTTACGAAATATCTATGGCCTAACACAGAGGTATGAGCATAAGGGCCCCAAATATCAGCATGTAGAATTTCAAAAATATGAGAACTGTTAGTAACACTACTAAAATGAGGTAATTTCTTTTGTTTTGAAAATTGAGAAGCATTACAAGGATCTTTATTAGCATGAAAATAAATAAAGGGAAATTGAATAGACATATTATGATGTCTGTTATGGGAAAGATGTCCAAGCCTCAAATGCCAAAGATGGCTATCACTAGAGTTCTTAGAAATGGAATTACAAAAAGAAATGGTTGGAGAAACATTACAAATAGAACCAGAACTATTATGATAAGACACAGATGCAGGAACCTCCATCATATAAAGTCCATGGCATAGTCTAGCTGAACCAATCATCTTCTGGGTACTGTTCTGTAAAAATAAACAAGTTTGTTTAGTGACAACAATATACCAGTTGTTATCAGAAATGAGTTGTGGCACAGAGACTAAATTTTCATGAAAATTAGGAAAGAACAATACCTTGTGTAACTGTAAATCAGTGGAAACAATAACAGTTCCAGCTAATTCAGCAGTTGCATAAGTATTGTTTGGCATATCAGTTCTAATAGGTTTAATAAGTTTGCAGTTGATAAGAGTGGACACGTTATAGGTGATGTGATTGGTGGACCATGTATCAATGATCCAAGAGGTAATATTATTACCAAATGAAGTAGAAGGTATGGTATTTAATGCAATGGATTTGGTATTATAAGCCATGATAGTGTTAGCAGAAGCAGAAGAAGCTTGAGACTTTGACTACTGAAGTAGTTCCATGAGTCCCTTGTATTGTTCCTGAGATAACATTACACCATTAGATGCAATATCTGATGCAGATATCTGGTCTTCATCAATCTTTTTGCTTCCATAAGCTAAATTGACTGAGGATCCAGACTTGTTAGTTGTGGTTCTACTCTAATTACCAGGAGGAAATCCATGAAGAAAGTAACATGTATCAATGGTATGATTAGTTTTATTACAATGTGTGCACAACCTGTTTCCACCTTGATTTCTTTTTCCATATTCACCTTATCTACCATGACCTCTATTATGAAAATTTCCTCTGCCCCTGTTAGACAAATTGGAATAATTTCTAGTGACATTGCAAGCTTTACCAGAATCAACATTGAGATCTTTTAACTAAGTATCAACATTTGGAATATGAAATTCCCTCTCTTGTTGAGCAACAAGAGAAAAAGCCTTACTAATGGGAGGAGAAGGTTCCATCATCATGATTTGAGACCTCACATGTGAATACTCATCATTAAGGCCTTTCAAAAAACAACTAGTATAATCTTGATCCCTAAACAATAGAATTGATTGTATAGCACCGCATGAACATTAAATTGAGCACTTACATTGCGATAAGGGTCGAAAACTCTCTACTTCATCCCAAAGGGATTTCAATTGAGTAAAATAATCTCAAACATCGCGACTACCTTGAGACAGCTGACAAATGTCTTCATGAAGATCAGAAATTCTGAACATGTCACCTCGATCAAAGCGGTCATGGAAATCTTTCCAAGCCGCTGCAGCAGTATGAAAGAAAATAATAGATTTCTGTACAGGAGGTGAACACGATCGTTGCAGCCAAGCCAGAATCATGCTATTATAGCGGAGCCACTGATTGTAATGAGCCTCTTGTTTTCCAGGAGTAGGAATCATTCCATCAACAAACCTTATCTTGTTCTCACAAACCAAAGCGACTAGCATTGAAAGGATCCAAGACTGAAAGTTCTTCGTACCTTCAAGTAATAATGTAACAAGCACCACCGCAGGAGTTTCACTAGGATGAAGGTAAAAGGGTTTGGTAGTGTTCGTCGCAAAATCGGCATATGGATCGAGATTCTGGTTCGAAGTCATTGTAACTCAATCAAGAAGCTAGGAATTGCGGAATTCAATAGGGAAAAAATTAGGGATTTGAAGAAACGAAACCAATTGAAAGGAAATCGAAACAATCAATTTCAATCGCAAGAATCAGAAAAAAAGAACGAAGACGATGATTTAACCAGAGCTCAAGATTTGAGCTATGATTCCATCTTAGTATCACACACACACACACATGGTGAAAAGAGAGAAAATGAAGAAAGCTTCTTTATGTATTGATGAAAACAATAAAACCAAACTGTTTACAGGAGGTAGTTACAGATTATATATAATTATGTAGAAACTCTAACTAAGTGTGAACTAGAGTTATTAAATACATTTGAAGGTAAGAGACTATGCTAACTATAATTAGTTTAACTAACTATGATAAAAAAATAAAGGAAGGAAGATTACTCAAGTGACAACCGTGTTAAATATTAAAATATTAGTTTAATAGTAATTCAATTTAATCAAATACCCTTTTATTCAAAATAAAGAGATATTTTGGGGTTTTCACAGCGGGTCTGTGAAAAGTTATATGGGTGCAATTAGGGGTGGGAATAAGCCAGGTCGGCCTACAGGAGCCTATGGCCTAGCCTATATAAGTCCAGGCTAGGCCAGACTAATTTAACAAAAAGGCCAGGCTTAGGCTTTTTTAAAATTCTATTTAATAAAATAGGCCAGACTTAGACTGTTAAAAAAGCCTATCAAGCCTTATAGGCCGGCCTATATTTTCATGTATATTAAAAATAGGATAAATAGATCGACCTATATTTGCATGTTTATTATAAAAAAGGCTAAATAGGCAAGCCTATATATGCATATATATTAGAACAAAGGCTAAATAGGTTGGCCGGGTTGAGTTACTGTGCATAGATAAAAATCTACGTACCATGCATAGATTATTATGGACCCTTGGATCAACATCTTAATCTAACGGTGAAAAATAGGCATATATATAAGACAATTGCTAAAGAGGAAACCTAATCTGACCTAATTTCATTCTCTCTCTCTCTCTCTCTCACGATTTTGGAGCTTCAGAAACTGATCGGCAAAATAGCAAGTGTACTATTTTGCCTCTGTAGTAATAATAGGGAAAATTCCCCGAATATCGATCTCAAGGACTGCGTGATATTATAGAGTTAGTAGCACTTCAATTAAACAAAAAGCCTTGGGGTTTTGGTTTTTGTGATTTCAAATTAAATTGCAAATAAACTTAAAAAGGTTGATTGGCCAAATATGAGTAACATGCCAGGGTAGGTGTGTGCATTAACATGTAACAATTCTGAATCCTTATTTCATTAACAAAGTTCAACTTATCAATTACCGGTTCTTAAGGGTATTTGCTCCTAAGTCCTTAGTGGGCAAACCTTTGAACATTGAAATCATAATCCCAAAGTCCTTCGAAATTAGTGATCAAATCAAATATTATTATAATCAAGAACAATCCGGTTACTATAGGGTATCCCTAGTCCTAGGTGATATCTACTATAATATAATGGTATAAAAACCCTAACAATGGAGGTCAATCCTAATTGTCAGTCATAAATCAATCCAGTTGGTCCGACGAGGAAAGCATTAAAAACCTTATACCATTAAATTGAATGTAAAAGAGAAATATGTTATTGAAATTCGGAATTCAAAATCATCACAAATGTTAATCAGGGACACCCCCTAGCATTGGGGGGTTTAGCTACTCATATCATCCAAAGAAATTACAAAGATATCAAATAAAGACATTACAATAGAGATGATGAACTTTGATCTTCAATGGCTTCCGCTCATGAGAGTTCTCTGTTCTTCTCCAATTGCATAGGCTTCTTCTCTCAATCCTCCAATTCTTCGTGTGGCAAAAAGATCCCTAATTCATCTTGAAAACCCTCCTAAATAGTGCAGACTCACTTAAGTTGGTTGGAAATTCCAAAAACACCCCTGCAGGCCAACCACTGAACTAAATAATAAAAATCACTGAAATCAGCGTCATCACCCAACACGGGCCGTGTTGTGCAACACGGGCACCCGTGTTGGCCCCCTGTTATGTTTATTTTTATTGTTTGGTCCCAGGATGTGCAACACGGGCCGTGTTGTGCAACACGGGCACCCGTGTTGCTTCACTGTTTTTCCTTTCTCTCAAACTTTGCTCCCAGCTCTCTTCCTGACACGGCCCGTGTTGGGAAACACGGCCACCCGTGTCAGGCCTCCTGTAGCATGTTTTCTGAACTTCCTCAAAACTTCCGAGTTTCGCACTGATTTACTCCGATTTCTCCATATGAACCTGAAAACCTTAAAACATACAACCAAAGCATAAAATGACGAATAAAGAAATAAAACACTCAATAACAAAACTTAAACATACTTAAAAACAACGATAAAACTATGTGTGAAAACCACTGATCAAACTCCCCCAAACTTAAACCGTTGCTTGACCTCAAGCGACAACTACAAAAGTTAATGACCTTCAAAGCGCACGGTGTTCATACGTGAGATATCTGTCTGTATTGATCAAGAAACAGTTGGTTCGGCATTCACATGACGCGACGAGTTTTGTTACCACATTAAACCTCAAGCTCCCGTTTCGGATACCTCTCCAACTATGCTTTGCACTTAAGTCTCTTTCCGATTTTCCTCCTCTTTCATTCGGACAATCATATTAAGGCACTGCATTTCTTAGAATAATCATCACCTGCACGAGACGAATCAAGGCTTCTTATTTTCTTTTCCTGGCACCAAACTAGCAGCATTGGCTACTTTTTATTACCGATGAAATTTTCAAACTTTGCAGTTATATATTGTCCTTTTGGACGACGTTTGGGGATCAATCTCCTTTGGGCTGAATAACCGGGTTTGGGTTACCCAACTTAGCGAGCCGATTGCCTTTTACCGCCTTTTCATCATTTGGTGCCAACTTTGGTTCACTTTTTTTTTCTCAACCAGCCATCATGCAAGTGAATCCGAATTATGCCAGACTGTATCAATAAACTACTCGAGAAGTACTTCTCAGGAGACAAGTACTATGGTGCAAATCTACACGTTAGACTCGTATCTCTTTCAGGGAACCAAGGGTGCTTGAACAAACCTCTTGTCACATTATTCCGCACTTCCTGTCCTCAAACAATCCTCGCTTCATCTCTATATACTATTCCCGATCGCTCTTTAGGATCAAAACTTCTTCAACAAAAATTTAAAATTTCGGTAAAAATTTGGGCAGAATTCACTTTATGGTTTCACATCATAGCAATAACATAAAACTAACATAAAAATAAAATGCAAAGAGAAGAGCCTCCCCCAAACTTGAACTAAACATTGACCTCAATGTTTCAGAACGAGTTCGAGAGAGGTGACTCACAGAGGGTATTGCACTCCAATGATCACTTCCGAGCTTTCACTAGAGACGTCCTCTTTTATTTCCTGAAAATAACATAAACAGACAAAAAAAATTAATTATTAAAACCGTGGGTTGCCTCCCACGAAGCGCTTCGTTTAGCTTTCTTAAGATTTTTGACAACTACATAAGATGGTTCCACCCGGGAGGCTATGCTTGACACTTTTTCTTGGAGCTGTTTAGACTTCTTGTTCTTTTCCTCACTTTCTGTCATACCATCAGAAGTTTGATCATTCACAACCGCCCTCTGTCTTTTGACTCCTAACATCTTCAACGTTACTTCTTCATCAAAAGATTTCAGCGTCAGCGTTCCTTTTTCAATGTCGAGGTTGCAGCGGCCTGTCGACAAAAATGGCCTCCCAAGAAGGATAGGAGTTTCTTCGTCTTCCGGAATGTCCATGATGTGGAAGTCAACAGGGAATACAAATTTATCAACTTCCACTAGTACATCTTCAGCTACCCCATATGATTTCTTAACAGTGTGATCAGCGAACCTTAACTGTGTCTTACTTTCACTAATCTTTTCTAATTCAAGCTTTTTGAAAATGGACAAAGGCATTAAACTCACACTAGACCCAGAATCGAGGAGTACCTTTTTAAATGCTATATTCTTGATAGTGCATGGTATCGCCACCGCCCCAGGGTCTTTCCTTTTTATTGGGATCTTTCTTGCTGTCGACACTATACCACACTTCTCCGTTGCAATTTTTGGCTCTCCTCCTAGTGATCTCTTTTTCGCCAACACCTCCTTCATAAATTTTTTATACAAGGGCATGTGTTCAAGTGCTTCAAAGAATGGTAGATTTACCTCTAACTTTTGGAACAATTTTGTAAACTTTTCAAAGTCTTTCTCTCTTGAAACCTTCTTTGTCACTCTGGAGGGGAAAGGTAGTTTTATCACCGGTTCAGCGTCTTTCTTATTTTTTTCTTCAATTGGTTTAACCGGTGGTACCACAACTTCTGGCTCTTTTGGATTCTCTCTTATTTCTAGATTCACCTCTATTACCATGGGGTCATCTATTTCCTCTTTCTCTTTTTCTTTTTCAGATTCTGCTACTCTCCTACTTCTTGTAGTAACAGCATTAATTTTCTCTTGGTCTTTCGGATTTTTCACAGTTGAGCTCGGAAGGGTACCTTGTGCCTGTAGAGTGAGATGTTGTGCTATCTGCCCCACTTGAACTTCCAGATTTTTAATTGAGGCTGAAGTGTTTCTGTGGTTGTTTCTTGTTTCTTCTTGGAACTGAGAACACTGCCCAGCTAATCTTTCAATTGCCACTTCCCACTCTGCCTTCTGGGTACCTTGTTGTTGTTGATATTTCCAAGCAAAATTTGGATGATTCTTCCACCCTGGATTATAGGTGTTAGAATACGGGTTGTTTTGCCTTAGGAATTTGATTTCTTCAATTTGCTTGGGAGTAGCAAAACAGTACACCGTTTGGTGTGGGCCATTACAGATTTCACAGCTGACAGGTTGAGCTTGTTGAACTTGAGCCACCTGTTGTTTACCTATATTCATAGCCTTCAATTTCTTTTCAACTTCTGCGGCTATCGCATCTTCAACCCGAGTTTTAGAAGTCTCCAGCTTGAGATCAATGATTCCTTCCGGTTTGCTAGCACACCTGTCATACAATTCCAAATGCTCATTTGCAGCTATTGCTTCAATGATTTTGATGATGCCTGAGGCTGTTGTGAAATTTGTCGAGCCTCCAGCTGCTGTATCGATTAACTGCTTTGTTTTCATTCTGAGCCCATTGACAAATACTTGCATCTGTTCAGTCTTGTCCATATTGTGAGTGGGACATGCCACTAAAATTCTTTTGAATCTTTTGTAGGCATCTCCTAAAGGCTCACCCTCCTTCTGCTTGAAATTCAGAATGTCATACCTCTTCCTTATAAATACCGAGGCGGGAAAATACTCATTTAAGAAAGCTTTTTCCATCTCTCCCTATGATGTAATGCTGCCCGCTGGAAGGGAATAAAACCACTCTTCTGCATCTTCTGCCAAGGTGAATGGAAACATTCTCAGCTTCTTGGCCTCTTCTGTATGACCTTCGATTTTTAAAGTTGTACTCATGGTCAGAAACCTCTGTAAGTGCTTGTTTGCATCTTCATTAACCTTTCCGGTGAAAGGCTTTCTTTCGAGCTGAGTGATGGTGCTTGGGTGCAATTGAAAATTAGGAACATTCACCGGTTGGTTTATAATTGTTTGTCTTCCCCCCGGTGTATTTGCAACTCCATAGTCTCCGAGGAGTCTCTCAGGTGGGGGTGGATTCTCTCCCATAACTTCTTCTTCACTTTCAGAACCTGAATGAACTGTCACAACTTCTTCTTCGGATTCCAGTTTAGCTTGATGAGCTTGTCTGCGTCTGGCGTTAAAAGTCCTTTCAATTTCTGCGTCAAAAAGAAATTCTGCTGAGGCCTTGCCTCGCATAAACAGATTAGACAATTATTAGAATGAGGAACAAAAATAAAATAAAATATATATAAATTTTTTTTTTTTGAAAATAAAATTTTAGTCGCAGAGCAACAAAATTCTAATTGAAATAAATCTAAAAACTCTATAATTTTCGGCAGTCCCCGGCAACGGCGCCAAAAACTTGATCGGTAAAATAGCAAGTGTACTATTTTGCCTCTGTAGTAATAATAGGGAAAATTCCCCGAATATCGATCTCAAGGACTGCGTGATATTATAGAGTTAGTAGCACTTCAATTAAACAAAAAGCCTTGGGGTTTTGGTTTTTGTGATTTCAAATTAAATTGCAAATAAACTTAAAAAGGTTGATTGGCCAAATATGAGTAACATGCCAGGGTAGGTGTGTGCATTAACATGTAACAATTCTGAATCCTTATTTCATTAACAAAGTTCAACTTATCAATTACCGGTTCTTAAGGGTATTTGCTCCTAAGTCCTTAGTGGGCAAACCTTTGAACATTGAAATCCTAATCCCAAAGTCCTTCGAAATTAGTGATCAAATCAAATATTATTATAATCAAGAACAATCCGGTTACTATAGGGTATCCCTAGTCCTAGGTGATATCTACTATAATATAATGGTATAAAAACCCTAACAATGGAGGTCAATCCTAATTGTCAGTCATAAATCAATCCAGTTGGTCCGACGAGGAAAGCATTAAAAACCTTATACCATTAAATTGAATGTAAAAGAGAAATATGTTATTGAAATTCGGAATTCAAAATCATCACAAATGTTAATCAGGGACACCCCCCTAGCATTGGGAGGTTTAGCTACTCATATCATCCAAAGAAATTACAAAGATATCAAATAAAGACATTACAATAGAGATGATGAACTTTGATCTTCAATGGCTTCCGCTCATGAGAGTTCTCTGTTCTTCTCCAATTGCATAGGCTTCTTCTCTCAATCCTCCAATTCTTCGTGTGGCAAAAAGATCCCTAATTCATCTTGAAAACCCTCCTAAATAGTGCAGACTCACTTAAGTTGGTTGGAAATTCCAAAAACACCCCTGCAGGCCAACCACTGAACTAAATAATAAAAATCACTGAAATCAGCGTCATCACCCAACACGGGCCGTGTTGTGCAACACGGGCACCCGTGTTGGCCCCCTGTTATGTTTATTTTTATTGTTTGGTCCCAGGATGTGCAACACGGGCCGTGTTGTGCAACACGGGCACCCGTGTTGCTTCACTGTTTTTCCTTTCTCTCAAACTTTGCTCCCAGCTCTCTTCCTGACACGGCCCGTGTTGGGCAACACGGCCACCCGTGTCAGGCCTCCTGTAGCATGTTTTCTGAACTTCCTCAAAACTTCCGAGTTTCGCACTGATTTACTCCGATTTCTCCATATGAACCTGAAAACCTTAAAACATACAACCAAAGCATAAAATGACGAATAAAGAAATAAAACACTCAATAACAAAACTTAAACATACTTAAAAACAACGATAAAACTATGTGTGAAAACCACTGATCAGAAACCTGACCCAACAATCTCTCTCTCTCTCTCTCTCTCTCTCTCTCTCTCTCTCTCTCTCTCTCTCTCTCTCTCTCTCTCTCTCTCTCTCTCTCTCTCTCTCTCTCTCTCTCTCTCTCTCTCTCTCTCTCTCTCTCTCTCTCTCTCTCTCTCTCTCGCCGCCACCACCATCGCAGGACCTTCACCATCGCCATCGCAAGACCTTCACCATCGCCATCCACAACTATTTCTCCAAAATCATCTAGGTAATATTAACACTTTCTTACGATTATGTCAGATTAGGTCACGATTTTGTTTCAATTTGTGTTTGAGTTTCTACGACTAGGTCAGATTAGGTCACGATTTTGTTTCAATTTGTGTTTGAGTTACTACGATTAGGTCAAATTAGGTCATGATTTTGTTTCAATTGTTGAAATTATAAGTCTGTGAATGTTTATTCTAAATCAATTATTTGAGTAATATTGAGTAATTTGATTGATTAACTTGTTTAGGTAAGGCATGCTGATATGTAACTTGCTGAGTTATTAATAGACTAATTTGAGTAATATGTATGGAATAGAGTAATATGTATTGAGTAATGAGTGGTCTACTTTGAGCACTATTTGTAGCAGGCAAGATTGAGTAATATACATGGTTGAGTAATGAATGTTATGTTTTGATTAATATGTGGTTTGTATTGAATAATCAGTATTGAATCATAACATTGAGTACTGTGAAATAGAAATTGAGTAATCTGCAGTAGGTCATAAGTAATGTATGATAGATTAGAGTAATTTATGATAGCTTACGTGTCATAAAATTGAGTAATGTGACACAGAAATTGAATAATCTGTACTAGGTCTTGAGTAATAAATGATATCTTAGTGTAATTTATAATGACTTAGAGTAGTATGTGTTGGATTTCAGTAATATGTTTCTAGATTTGAGTAATATGTTTCTGTGTATGTAGCTAGGATGAAGATCTCCATTGTAATATTATCATGTGACATCAACTGAGTGGTGTTGAAATAATTGTTTGATCTGCACTCTTTATGCAATCTATATTTCATATTTCAGATATTAATGCATATTGGTTGATTGACATGTTGTTAGCCTTTTAATTTCTTGATTGAGAAATTATAAACTCAAATTCACACTTCAGTTGATGTTTGGTGTTGGATACTAAGGTTAAAATCTTAAGGCCAAACAAATAGTTTTAAATATCCAGCGTTTAAGTTCCTAGAAGTAAGGATTTTAATAATCTGTTTCTGGATTTGGGTAATATGTTGTTAATATTGAGTATGTTCTGTTCCTTACTTTCTGTTCTTGTTATTGAGTAATATGTTGTATGGACAAATATGAAAACAAGATCTGCGGCAAGAATTGGCAACAATGACCATTCAAAAGATTTTGAGACAACAGAAGAGGAAGACTTAAATGATCGTATTAGTGCAGTTAGCACAGAAGAGGAAGAGGATGAAATTGCTGATATGAGAAATAAGAAAAGAAAAAAAAAACCTCATCAAGGATATTGCATAGGTGTTTTCCTAAGAAGCTGACATAATTAGTTTTGTTGTTGAACGAGGGAAAGAAAGATCCTAGTAAGAAAGAAGACTGTATTAAGAAAGAGAAGTATATTAAGGAATGTGGATTTGGCGGATTGTTGAAACTGAACATCACCATTATCCCGTGGGTATTGGTAAGCTGGATTTTAAATAACTTTGACAAAGATAGGGGAATGGTTGTCAATGAAAATGCAAGAATTACTGTTGGAGAAGAAGATGTGAAGAGGGTATATGATTTGCCAAGGGGTAAGAAGATAATTGATTTGGAAAAGGTTGACAAATCAAATAAAGAAAAGTTGAAGAAATTTAAGGAGCAGCTCGGGTACATAGGGGAGAGTTATGATAGTATGATCAACATACATACCAATGTTTTGTATGAAAGGTTGATGAAGTTTGAAATAAAAAAGAACAAAGCTTGGGCAAAAGATTTTATATTATTGGTTATCGGAACCATTCTTTGCCCAACTACTTCATATTTGGTTAGTTTGAACTATGCTACAGTGTTGAGCGAAGTAAAGAAAGTTAGTAACTACAACTGGTGTCAACACTTAATTCAACATGCCAATGGAGGGATTAAGAAAGATGCATGTTCTGGGAAAGCAGACTTCCACTTTCTTCTAGTATGTAATCTATTAAAATATTGTTGTCATTGAATGTATCCTCTTTAAATTCTATTGTATAATCAAATTTAATATCTTCATTGTAAGTACATTTTTTAGATATGGTGCAAACAACCAAAAAGAAGAAAATAGTTGAAAAACCACCAAGTTGTAGTAAATGGGAGGATGACATTGTGAGCTTGGAGTTGAAGAAAATAAAGGAGAAGGGAGGTTTCAACAAGGTGATCGTTCTTGATAAAAAAGATTGTGATGTTCCAGAAAGTAGTAGAGCAGAAAAAGACATGGACGATGAAGTGATGCAGGCCAAAATTGCTGAGACTGCAAAACGTAGTAGAGAGAAAGTGATCCAAAGAAAAGGGAAAAAGCGAAAGACACAATATATGGATGATGAAATGATGGAGGCTCATTTGGCTCCACATGACTACGCATTAGAAGAGGTATATCTGAACGAAATACTCAATATTCGAATTTAGTAGTGTAATATATTAGCAGTATTAAGTATTGAGTAATGCGTAATATATGGCCATTCATTGTTATTTGAGTATCGAGTATTGTGTAATATATGACCATTCATTGTTATTTTAATATTCAGTATTGAGTGCTACAGTTTGAGTATTGAGTATTGCGTAATATATGGCCATTCATTGTTATTTGAGTATTCAGTATTGTGCAATATATGGCCATTCATTGTTATTTTAGTATTCAGTATTACAGTTTGAGAGTACATGTTTAATATGTGGCTATACATGCTTAGTTTGAGTAATACGTGGCTATTCATTTGAGTGGTTTTATGTACATTGCAGGCTAAAAAACAAATAAAGATTTGTGATGAAAAGCTGAAGTTTTGGGAAAATTGGAAGACTTATTGGGTCAAACAGGCAGAGGAAGCTGAGTCTTCAATGAGAAAAGGAAAAGAAGTTGGAGATAAGGAGCATCGTTTTGAGACGGGAAAAGAAGTTGGAGATAAAGAGGATGATGCACATGAGCCTAGAAATGCAAGTCCTAAATTGGTTGAGAGTGAAGACAAGGATGATGATTCAGATCATGGGAATGAAGAATAAGCTGCAAATTTAGTTGATAAAGAGGTTTGATGCAGAACAACCTGGAAAAGAAGATGATGCAAATCAACCTGAAAAAGAAAGTCAAGAGAAGCATGGTAATATAGGGGAGATGAATGATTCTGATTGGGGTCAACCTTCTTTTGATCTAGGATTCAGTACTCCTATATCATTGGAAGTAGTATTACCAATGGAAGAAAGTAGAAAGTCACCACCTGAGCTGGTAACATACACACTTATGGAGAACGTACCACAAAATGAACAGTTTCCGCTTCCAAAAAGGATCTCAGCATTGTCACTATACTTTAGATCCCCATATGTAATGCAAATGAAGAAGGCAAAATTGAGTGAGGAAGACACACAATTGGTCAACTATGCCTGGACATTGGCAGAAGTAAGTGGAGGAGCTATGTACGTTGATTTTTTAATTCCAGCCATTTAATATTTTTTTTTAACTTCAATTTTTAAATGAGATTCATTATATTTCATCTCTAATTGATAATGATTTTAACATGAAGGAAGGTATTGTTCCAAGACAAATGCAAGATGGTAGAAAACCTTAACAGGGGATCCTTATTTTGTCTCAAGAAGGATTGTAAGTTAGAGGGAGATGTCATTGGAAACTATTTTAGTTTCTTGAATAAAAAAGAGATGATGAAAGGAAAGATGAAAAGGTTCACATTCCCTATTACATATGAAGTAAGTATCACATATTGATTAGTTTTAATTAACTAAAATTTACAATATATTCATTGTTTAAATTCCCATATTAAATGTATTTTGTTATAATTATTTGCACATAGTTTGACCATGGCGTCAAGATCACTAGACGCAAAAAGGATCATAGAGAAGCCCACGTAGTGGCTGAGTATGCAGAAGATTTAATAAGACAGCTCAAATACGTGGATTTTAAGGATATAGACATCGAAAATCCTGAATATGTAAGTACATTTTTGCTTAATATTTGTGCTAGTATTGAACAATATGTAGGATAATATTCAATAATGTTTAAGTAATATGTTGATAGTATGGAGTAATCTGTTTTGATTAATCACAAGGTTAGCTAGAGAGTGGGATAGTATTGAGTTCCATGTTGATTATTGTACTCATGATTTCTTTTCATCATTACAGTGGTTTTTCCCAGTTTATTTGAAGAGTCACTATGCTGCATATGTGATCGATTTCAAAGAACAGAGGTTCAGATTTCTGAATAGTTGTGAAAAGTTCACATTTTGAAAAGAAGATGAATGGGACAACTGGGGGAAGTGGAAAGTGAGATATGGGATGGAGTTGATAAATGCTAAGAGAAATGAACCAATAGACTTTAGTGAATGGAGTTGGGAGGATGTGAAATTGCCTTTACAACATGATAGGAAATCATGCGGGCTATTTATTCTCACATATATTGAGAAATGGGATAGCAAGCAAGCTACAATTTGGGATTTTTTAAAGCATTGGGATATGATGACAAATGAAGAGCAAGATGATTTCATGGAGATTCAAAGAGTAAAAGTGCTGCTAGAAATCTTGAAGCGTGAATACAATGAGCTTCTTGGAAACTTGACAAAGTTAGCCCTGAACTTGGCTGAAGAAGAGGCAGCATGTGCTATGGCAGATGACCTCGAGAAAGAAGCCGAGAAGAACAAAAAAAAGCTGAAGACAAAGAAGTCAGCCCTGGACTTGGGTGAAGAAGAGGCAGAATATTCTATGGCACATGACCTTGAGAAAGAAGCCGAGAAGAACAAGAAGAAGCTGACGACAAAGAAGTCAGACCTGAACTTGGCTGAAGAGGTCGTAGACAAGATCGAGAAAGAAGCCGGGAAGAAGACAAAAAAACATAAGACAAAATGGAAAAAAAACTCTATATTGAATTGTGTAGTAAGAATGTTGGTGTTTAGTGAAAGATAA